>NC_056742.1:346330323-346565323 GCF_019279795.1 Protopterus annectens
TTGTGCTAAGACTTTGAGAGATATGATTTGATGTGCTACAATCTGCCCCAGTGAACTTCAGCCATTTGTCAGTTCATGTACCATAATAATGGAACATTTATGTATTGCTTCCTAATTGAAAACACTTGCTAATATGCTGTTCTCTGGACCCCATTGTCTTCACTGAATTCTCAGCACTGTGTATTTGACACATTCTGATATGGAACCTCTTTTCCTCTCACTGTATTGTTCAGTGAAAGCAGAGTTTGATATGCTACTTTTTTATTTGGCCTCTAGTGATTTTCAGACAGATTGCAGAGCAGCATGGTTTAACAATTATCTGGAATCCTTGTATTACTGATAGCTGCAAGTACATTATTTTGACATAGATAAGCAGCATTTGCTGCACATACATTCCCATTCCTCTGTGTGCATTTCCTTATCCTCTGTTTATTATTTGGGAAATGGATTGGAAATTGCTGTATACAGTGTTTGCTAACAGCACTATCTACAGCAGTAGTTATGTGGCCTTCTCTGCTTCTTTAGATAACAAGTTAAGAAAATCTATGTCAGCTACAGTGTTTAGAAGAGCCACAATTGCTCTTGACTGTGCTCTGTGTGTGCCATGGTGATCATCAATGTATTATTTAAGTTAATGCAGTCAGCAGTACATATTGACAGTACTGGCCACAGACCTGTTATCTTACCCATGTACATTTGTAATAATGAGGCCAGCTGATAAAAAGCAGTTCCACTTGCTCACAATATCTACTTCTTTTGGAAGTCCTCCAGGTAGAGAGATACATTTGCCATTTCTGTGCCAATATTTCATAAATATCAGGTTGTGATATGGTTAGCTATGACGTACGACCGTATCGCGGGGAGTGGATGGCATGATCATTAAGTAGTATGCCATCTGTCTTGCTTCCAGGTTTGAGTAAGGCCATTTTTTAATTAATTTAAGGTAACTATTTAAGTCATATATTAACTATACTAACAAAATATTTAATTGCAAACTAATTCAAGGGTAATGAAGTTTTTTTTTATTTTAAAGATCTAGCTTTTATGAATTTAAGTTAAAAAAATGGAAATACTCCGATCCCAGCAACTTGTACAGTGACACTAAGTGTCAAGAGCGTGTATCACTTCAAAACAAAATAATAATTCAGAATATAAACCATCTGAGCCATAAGATCAGAAGAACCCTTGTTATTTAATGTGAGCAAAATATGCTTAGGCTGCTTACGTGAGCTATTCTGTAAGATTAAAACTTGGAAAAGCAAGGTAGCAGAGAATTGTGACAAGTATGAGATAGTATTGTTCAGACTGTTGAAAGAAAAATCTGCAGAAGTTACTGATCATGGGCCAGATTCCAAAAGACCTGCTCTCAATGTAAGTGACTTACTTTGGTTTAAGGCTTGTCTATAAACAGGCTTTACGGTTTACTGTGAGAATATCGAAATACAGAACAAAATCTGTTCACATCTTTGATTCACATGTGACATGCAGCATATTAATTAGGACCGAATGTCGAAGTTCATATTGCGAAACATTCAAATTCCCACTTTCGACATTCTGTGTTGCACTCCACTACTGCATATCACGTAATGCAATGTTTTTGCATGGGTGCTTCACCCCCCTGCATCCCCACACCCCCTGCAAATAATATATTCCAACTCCGACATTGCACTACAGTGAAGAAAAGGGTAATTTCCCAATCCCCACTGTACCGCAATCTGTACTCATAACTCCGATGACATATGTGCAAATGCACAGTGGCATTCGCTAAACTGCACACTTGCAATAGTGCAGGTTGGTGAAAATGGGAATCAACTGAAAGTGATTTGAAATTCTCATTTTCGTTGAACCTGTACTCATAATTTTCAAAGTAAACCAGGCTTTACACCAGGGCCAGTTTCCAAAAATACAGGGTCTCAGTGTAAGTAGTCTCTTACACTGAGATCAAGGCTTTTGGAACTGGGCCAATGAGTCTGCATTGTGAATATTTGGAACCAGCTAAAATTATTCATGGCATGCTACTGCGAGTTTTCCTTCTGATGGTTTAGTGCATTTGGGTAGGGTTGTGTAAGGTGCTGCTGCAGTATATTTTTAGCTGCATAGGAAGTTTTAAACATCTTTTTTTGAAGTGTATATTAGGAGGTCATCAGTCAGTCTGTAAATATATAGTGTTTAGCCTGACCTGATCCCCAAGTTTCATAAGACTTATAGTGCTTTAGTGATCTGTGCATTTTTTATTTATTTTATAGATAGGTAGGCTGGACCAAAATGCCCATCATGGACCAAAAATTCAAATATTTTCAGAACTGTAGAGAATGTAGGCCACTGTGGTGGCATAAAGGGATAAAACCCAGCTTTTTCGGGATCATTTAACAGCTTCAGTGACTGACAGTGAGGCACGGAAAGGATGAGTATGCCCATCCTGGGTATAAGGGCCCTTGTTGATACATTCCCTAAGGGGAAGCATGTTCCAAGAAAGGGATCTGACCTCAGCAGCAGTCAACAAGCATGGAGAGGTGGGGAAAGGGAGTGAGAAAAGCATTAAAAAAAAAAAAAACCTAGATGAAGCATAGACAAGTCAATCCCCCAGAATGCCCTTGGGAATTTTAGGATCGATGACCAGTGACCAAACCCGGCAATACCAGAGTAGGTCTTGGGGGAGGTAGGAAGATGGCTGTTAGACCAGCATGGAAATGGGGAAGTGGGGACCAGGCCAGTATATATGAGGTCCAAGGGACCAAAAAAATGTCTTGAATGTACATTCTATTTGACTTCCATCTTGTTGTGAGTTAATACTTTGCTGTCTTCCCATAGATATGAATATCATTACGTAATTTCAATACAACAGATATGTAGCGTCTGCAGAGAGAAAGTCTTTCATTTGAGAAGATGATGTATCACAATGGTTTGATTCTGGAAGCACTAGGAAGAGCATTCCACAAAATAATTGCTCTGTTTAGTAAAACGGCAGCATTGCTAAGTCCAAGGAGAAATCTAGGCTGTGCAAGGAACACAGAGGAGAAAGTAGGAGTGTAAAGTTTTGGAGTAGCTTTTGAAGTGGAATGTCTAGTATAAGGGAGGCCAGTGACATAAATGCAACAGTTTAGAGACTAGGGGAAAGTAGTATCACTTTAGCCCTGAGGTAGGAAGACAAGTGCACCTTCTACAAGGTAACACAATGATGCTTTCTATTATGTGAGCAGGTGATAAAGTAGCATACTTCATTCAGAACCTCATGGAAAGCCTCAACATTTGGAATCTCTGCAAGAACAGCAGGCCCACATTGTATAGTAAGAATGACTCCTTTCCCAATAGCATTTCTACCCTTAGCTACTCCTGAATCAGAGACTGGATGACTGGTATACCACGGAGCATAACATTTTCTTTAGTGTTCTTTTGACATGTTCAGTGAAGGAAAGAGATAAGTTAAGCCAAATCCCGATGTTTTTAAAGAGAGACTGTCTGTCTATCTGGGATAGTGACATTGTTGATAGTGACATAAATTCCATATTTAATCACAGATAACCTGCTTTGGTTGCTAAGAGCATGTATTTTGTTTAATGGAAGTTAGCAGAGAGACCTTTGCTCTCTAACCAAGAGAGTACCAGAGATATACGTCTGGTTATATGTTCTCAGTATTTTCATAGTCTTTGTCAATGTTCCATAGTAACTGTGTCATCTATGTACAATCTTAGTCTATTTGTATTGTGGTAGTCAGGACATCAAGAACATATGGTTAGTAGATCAGGTTTCTGTAAGTTGATCTGAAATGTAACAAAATAGGCCCTACATAATATTTCTGTAGACTGGCTTGATGTATTCAGCTTGAGTCATAGAGTAGACCCCGATGAAACCTGAATAGAACAGCAAGTAGAGGACTTCTCTAAAGTCATAGATTCCTAAATTAGTACTAGACTAACAGCCCTTGTGGGCCATTTTAAGTCTAGACAGTTATCCCATGTAAGAATCCAACCCTGCAGCTTGTGTTCATAAGGTAAACACCCTAACCTTTTCTACTAACCTCATCTCTTAAATTAGTCTCCAAATATCAAACATATACACTGAATGCAATCAAACTGGATCAGATGTCAATATCTGGTAGGAGAAAAACTAAAACTTTGCACTGGACTATTGTATGCCCTTTCCTACTTCAGCTTCCTATTGAAATGTTGGCATTCAAAATGCAGTGTGTCAAAAAGCCCCCACCCAAAAAAAAAAACACACCAAGAACCCAGAGAAGAGTGAATCTCGATAATCAGTTTTCATCTTAAAACTTCTTTATGGAAGAGGGACAAGCTTCTCCTTCACCACCACACCCCCAAACTTATATATACCAACTCTGAGATTAACATAACTGGGAGATATGAGAATATTGCAAGAAATGGCATCTTGGACTTAGTATATGTAAGTCCGTTCTTTTGTCCATTCAGTCTCTGCATTTACAGACTCACTCTAGCGCATCCAGATATCCTTTAGGTTACCCTTATGGTTCGTAGTGTACAGAAAAGCAAACTTTATGGAAAATAACAGGTCAGGATGCTGATGTCCAGGTAATGTATGCAAACTTCTAAGTATACACAGGTATACAAGTACACAATGAGATATTTTAATGTTTGTTCTCCAGCCCCCCCCCCCATATAACCCATTTAGAGATTGTGTTATAACAACATTGAAGTCAAGCTACATGACATTGCTGAGGGAGGAAAGACCATTTTGTCAAGATACTGCTTTCTTGGATAAAATGGTGTGTGTGTATGCATCCGTGCATGTGTGTCTTACTCCAATTGTAAAACATCTTTATTTATTGAATTCAGGTTGTCTGTTCTTTTCTTTGAGATCCAAGACTGCAGTGTTTCTCAGCTCTGCATTTGATATATTGTTTTCAGATATGGTAAAGTTGCTTTCCATGACCTGCCATGAATCCAGTTGTACATAATAAGTGACTTTGGTGAACTTTCATGTTTTGTTTGCTGTTATTTAGTATTACATATGCCAACATCTGTTCCTTGGTGTCATATTGAATCAGTGTAGCACTCGTATTTTACTTACTGTATATAATTATTTTCATATTATTGTCTTCTTTATACCCCACAAATTATATAGATGATTATAACTGGGTCTCTGATCATAACCAACTTAGTGTTTGAGGAATGGACTCAAGAAATTCACCTTGAGTGAGAAGATTGAGAGCTGAATTTCTTGAATCCATTTCAAGAACATAATACTTATTTGCTTACGTTTTGATTACTGGTATGTTCCACAGGACTAAGGTCCATTTTTCGTGGAGACTCAGGAATAAAAGCTTCAGTAATCACTGTTACACATGTAAGTAAAATAATGAAGTGATTAGTATAAGCAGATGCTAGTTACAGATGTTAGTTTTATATGGAGTTGCAAAGTCAAATAGTGTACAGAGAACTAATCAGAGTAACACATTTACAATTATTCCCACTACATTTTTTTCAGACTTAAGTTCCATGGTATCACTATTGCTTTGAAGAATGTTTTGGTTATAATTGGAAACTCTTTCATATTTCTTTGTAATACAGAAGCAGTTTTAGCTAGAAAGTGTAGGAGTGTGAAACTGTCATAATACTTGACTGTGACTCATAAATGATGACCGGAAGCCAAATTCTCCAGTAATCAGCTAACAGTTTTAAAAGCTGTTAGGCACACTGCTCTGTCACAGATTTGTTATTTGTGAGACAATGCAATGTGTGCCACAGTTGATCAGTAGGCTTCTGATAAAGTTCTGTAGTGGCTGCCATGTCTGTGGCAGCATTAGGCTCACTAATAAAGATCATATGCATGGACCTCACTATTAGCAGCTATGTTTTTACATATGAACCTTGCTATAACAAAGGTATTTTTTCTAAACATAATCAGTGTGCACTATGTATTATAATTTGTTTCATTTTATTCAAAATTGTCTACTCTTATCTCATTATGAAATTTCTATTTTATAATTCTTGCCCTGGTTGGCTGAAAAGCCTCTGAAAGGATCAGAGAGTTAAATAAATAATTACATAAAGTGCTACACAAAGAAGGAACTTATGTGAAAATGTAATCTTAACAAACGGTAGGCAAAACACTGCCCAAAAGACGTTTGTTAATTTTAGTATGGGACTGACGGAAGTACAGCAAGACCCTGCAGTACTGTCAATATTCTGTCAGCTTGGCAAGTAGAGCATTTAAAGGCAACACAGACTACTGTATAAAGTGACTATAGGTATCATGAAATGTTAAAAAAGGCATGCAATAACTGTATGAATAGTATGCAAATGAGACTGCAGTCAGTATGGTGGTGGGCTTACTTGCATGGTTATCCTTTAGGATGACAATTTAATGCTTGAATATTATTGATTGCATGTGTATTTTGTATTTATTTTTAACCATGTTAACCTACTAAGAACAAGTGCCTCTTTTAATTAGTGACCGGGGAGTAATGTCAGATTAAGGGACTTGCTCTTTGTGCCAGACATTTGGCAAATGAGGACTGTGGGAATTGAGCCCATAACTACGGGATGAAACTTAACAGCTCATGGCCTTAATTCTTCACACTAAACTTCCAGACTGCTGTTATTGTAGCTAGTATTGGGTAAATTAAGCTGAGCATGGCACTGCAATTCTTTGATAGCTATGGTTTCTCTTGCAGCTGTGCATTTGCAGCTATAAATGGCACTTTTCCTCTTGTACAGTGCCAACATTTGTTCTGCACCTTGTGCTTTTATCTGAACCCTGGCCAAAAGTCAGATGATGCAGTGTCGTGCATTGCTGACTTTGCTTGCAGATATTTTGGCCTTAACGCTCAGAGTAAATCATTGCCAACTGGTTTAAATCCAAAACTTTATCTGTAATTCGTGAGCTATGCTGAGAGGATATCACATTTAACTTTCATGCAGGAAGAGGTCAAAGATCTTCATCATGAGGAGGTGATAACGTGTGTATGACAGCATATAGCATGAGGTAGATATTTATTAATCATTCTGCCTGGCTTTTTATTCAAATATTCTGCACCTGGTGAACAAATATGCTAAATATAAAATGTTATATTACACACAAATATATTAAAGAGCAAATGCAAAATTACTTCCCGTCCTCATAAATCCCTCTGCCTCTTCCACCTAACAACAGAAAAAAACTGTCCCTAGCCCTATCTCTAAGGGAATTAACATTGAGAAATGTATAAATAAAGGTTTAGCCCACTCAAAGTTGTGGCCTCAGTACTACCATTCAGCAGGCATGAACTTTATGGTCAGTTTGCATTGTCTATTTCTGAAACGGTCGGCTTCAAAATCCTGCAGACTTACCTTTATAGTCTCATGATGTCAGTCTGAAAATAATTTGCTCACATATTCCATCTACATCTAAGGCCAGTCTTGCTTTCTTCCTACCTGTAGCAAATACAAGAGAATAATAAATGACATCTTGGCCTTCTTTTTTTGCAACATGTGGCTCACACAATTCTCTTCACATGGCGCCACCTTTTTCTAGTTTAAAGTATTTTACAGTCTGCCTTAATACTGCCCCTGTGTCTTTGGAGCTCTTCTCATTCTCTGGCTACATGTGAGGGTGTTGAAGGCCCAGACAAAACTTGTACATGTATGATGTGAACCATTGCAGTAGCTACAAGCCCTTTTCTTTGGTGAATGCAACAAAATGCCACCTCGTAGCAGATTTCTTAGATGACTGGGTGACCTGTAAATGAAGACTGTCTGACATCACTGTTATTAAAATATGGGTGAAGGGATGATACATTGTCAAGGAGGATTATGAGTTAAGGATCGACTATGTACAACTTCATGCCATACCTGCGCTGCAGTCCACTACTTCTCAATTTGTGAATATGATTTCTAGGACTTCTAGTTATTATCCATAGCAATTCTACACACAGCGTATTTAAAAGTAACTTAGGTGAGTTCCTTAAAAAGAAGCTGCCTGTCACTGGTCTAAAATAACAGCAGTCACTTAAGCCTTGATCTGTTTAGCTTTTCCCAATATATTGATAAGCCTTTACATAGCAATGAAGCTGATTTGATCTGCTAGCGATCCCACTCTGTCTACAGCTGCCTTTCCTCCTAATACTTGTCCAACGTATACCAAAACATGGATCCTATTTTTGCTCACTTGTAAGACAGACATACCATAAGCAGATACATTTCAGTCAAGCATTACCTTTTACCCACAGGAATGATTAAAGCTAACATTACTGTGCATAAATACATACAAAGTATTCAGAAATGGAATGTAAGTTCCTATAGCTTTGTTTCTCCCATCTCTGGTGCCACTTTCATAACAAATCCTTACGTCCAGTTTATAACTGCTTTTCTAACTTTATCTTATTGCATTATAGGATGACATTTAATTGCTTCTCTTACTTGTATTTCCTGGGCTGTAGCTAAAATTAGTCACTTGTGGATTAGTCTATATTTTATGCTTTATATTTTGGTTAAGATAAAATAGAAATGTTGTCCTAATAGTTTGCCATTCTGTGTGTGTGTGTGTGTGTGTGTGTGTGTGTGTGTGTGGGGGGGTGACATCATCCTACTCTCAGTCCTGGAGAGAATCAAAGGACAAACTGGTGGGCCCTGGATGTCCGACAACATTGAGATGATGGTAATTAATAGCAAAACTTACATCCAACTGCACTGCATGGTTTTACATGCTGAACAGGTTGCCTGTTTTCCATGGAGAGCTAGGAATAACTTTCAACCACAGGTAATACATGTGACAGATAGTTGTTAGTGGATGATAGTTGAGTTTGGATGAACAGTTGTAATTATTGCTTTTTTACTTTCAGTTGTTCATTGTGGTCATGTTTCCAGTACTTGTCCCGCAATGTTTGCCTAGTTTCCTGGGTACTTGTCCATTATTGGGGCAACACTTTCACTGCAATTCTTCAGCTGAAATCCAGTACCTTAACATGCCTGTTGACCAGATGTATAAAAATTATTTGTCTTAATAATTTCTTTATAAAAATAATTTATTTTTAAATTTTACACACACCTGGTTAACAGACGTGTTAAGGTACTGAATTTCATCTGAGCGATCCCGTTTAAAGTGTTACCCCGATAAGTAACAAAAAGAGAGAAATGAAAAAATAAATGCAGCACATCTGGATAACATTTTTTTTTATAGTGTCATAATGTCCTTATCATTGTCCTACAAGAAATTACAAAAAAATTAACTATCTCCCTGTAAAGTGTCTTACTGTAAATCTCCTGCATGCAGTCCACAACTCATGAGCTAATTAGCTATCACAGACAACACCTCCATGCCTGGTCTCTCTCACTCCCTTCCCCATTCATCTCGCTGGCTTTTTGTTGTAAATAACAGTAAGAATCATTAAAGAAATTGAGGGAAAACAAGGGACACTTACAAATATATATATATATTAGTGTAAAGAAGCTATAAATGGTATAATTATTCCGTACATGATAACTTGGCACTTGAACTTCCTAACAATGCTTAATTCCATTGTCAGGAAAACCCTTTGAAAGCAGTAGCTGCCGCTGTAAAATAAATAAAAAAAAAACACACACACACCGCTTAGTACAAATCAGGCTGCTTGTATCATTCCGATGGCATGAGGCCACGGTGGTGCAGCAGTAGCATTGTCGCCTCACAGCAAGAGGTTCTCCCATTCGATTCTCGGCTGGAGTGCCTTCTGTGTGGAATCTGCGTGTCCTCCCCGCAGTCGAGTGGCGTTCGAAAGACATGCGTGAATGGGTGTGCCTTTGTTGAAGGTTGGGCATCGAGCTGGCACCTCGGCACTGTAAAAATCTACTGCCACTCATTAGTGGACAGGAGTTCCACTCTGGTGACCCCTAACCGGGAAAAGCCAAAAGAAGAAGTATCATTCCAATGGCATCTTTGCAGGTAAAAATATGCCAAATAAGTGTACTTACATAATTTTCTGTTTTTAGAGCAATCCATAGGCTTACATTAGTACACATTATGAAGAAATCTATTTCTTGTCAGGTTTTCTGATATCGTAGCAACACTTTAGATGTGGTTGCTGAGCTCTGAATGCAGTGTATTTTCATGTCTTTAAGTAGTTATTGTAAATGTGTAAAATGGATAATATTTAAAAAAGGAGATGCGATTTCTACATTTTATACACACATGCTAAGATTAACAAATAAAATACATGAAAATAGACTAAATTCGGAGTTCAGCAACCGCATTTAAAGTGTTGCCCTGATAACGGAAAAGTACCATTTCCTGTTTACCAGACTTACAGCTGTAAATGGTGCAGCATTTTCAGTTCCATGATGTTTTTTCAGAGGTGTGTTTGATTGCTTGGATGTTAATTAATGTCTTGATATATAACTGTAATGGAAAGACTGACATGTAGGACTATGGATTGATGAAGAAATACTAAAATACAGGGTTGAGTTCAAACATCTTACAGAGAGCACAAAGCAGACCAAGCTTTTCAGTATTAGACCTATGTATTTATGCTTTGAGACATTAGGAATAGTATTGTTTTGATTATCTTTGATTATGAATTGGGGAAGTTTAGTTAACTTTGTTTTGTTTTACGGTAAGCAGCATGACACTAGATTTATTTGGGTTTATGGTAAGTCTGTTACTATATGTCCAGTTGCATCCTGTCAAAAGACTGGACTGTGATCTGAACTGTAGGTCCTTAAATGCTTTCTGGTATTCACTGAGTAGTAGGTCATCAGCACATGTAGCTAGAGTGAGAGAAGCGAGATTATATTTTATATCATTTATGAAACGAGAGACGAGCAGAGACCCCAGAACTCAGCCTTGTGGCACTCCAGTAGCAAGTGTGCCTTTCTCTGAAAAGGTGCTGTTGATGTAGACATGGAATGCTCTGTCTCTGAGGTAGTTTATTAGGGTCTATATTAAAAGACCGAAGAGGTGTTTCAGTGAGCAACTCTTGGTCGACATGCAATGAGTGTACACACTCAAGCACGAACGCTCAAAACAGCAATTTCTTTCCATGGGAAAGAAATTTCTTGGCCATCCCCATGTGTTTGCCCCTTTCCTCACTGTAGTGCAATCTCAGAGTTGGTATATTTAGTTGGGGAGGGGGTGAAGCCCCCCACATTATGTTTTAAAGTGTGTGTGTGTGTGTGTGTGTGTGTGTGTGTGTGTGTGTGTGTGTGTGTGTGCTAGCGGTTTCTTTCCCAGGGAAAGAAACTGCTGTTTTGATCATTCGCACTTTAGTGCGTTCGCTCATTACATGTCGACCAAGAGGTGTTTGCTGAAACACCTCTTCAGCCTTTTAATATAGACCCGTTTATTAGCAATCTTAATGCAGGGTTCCAAAAGTCAGGTTTGGTGAGTTTTTTTTCAATTTGTAGCCTATTTTATACTGTTTTGAATGCCTTTGTCATGTGTACAAATATAACTGCTGTCACAAAGTCATTGCTTATATTATTGTAAATGAAATCTGACTGTATATAAGGCTGTTACAGTACTAATGAAATTACAAAAGTGATATTGCAGGTCAAAAAGTGATCTGTGCTTGTTTTCATGGTCATCTGTTTGCATACTAACATTTTGAAAATCTTAGTAAGGAGACAAAAATTTGAACAGGTCTGTAATCCTTATGTAGTTTAGGCACACCTATCTTAGGTAAAGGAATGGTAACATAGCATATGAAAGTAGAAGGAACAATTATGTGTACGTTGTTTTGACCATTTTTGATAATGCCATACTCGAGAACTGATTGGAGTTTGCTGTAACTTTTATTGTCAGTGGCCTTTTACTTAAGAGTGGGCTGATCTACTGATCCTTTAAATCCACTACCTAGTGACAATTTTATATAGATTTTACTACTGTGGTGTTATGAAGGGCAGAATGATGTATATCAGCACCCAACGTAGAAATTAGAAACCTTTTGATTTACCCTTATATATAATGGAAGTCCATTTGAAAGAATAACAATAGACACTACATGTCTACTTGTAAAGTCAAGTTCAAGCCATCGGTATAGCATCAGTGCATCACCCTCAAAGAGCTGGGCCAGGTGAGTGCTGTAATAAAGCTTTAAAATCTGTGCTATGAAAGGCTACAGAACTGGATGGGAGAACTTGGAACCAACTGCTTCCATATCTTCTTTTTTTCCAAAGAATTTGGCTTTTTTGGTCAGAGCACTCATTTACCGCAACCTCCAATTTTTCCTCATATTTACCACTTAGAATAAACAGTAACCTTTATTGAGAATTGAAATTATTGCCCAATCTGTTTTAATTTTGTATATATATATATATATATATATATATATATATATATATATATATATATATATATATATATAGTGTGTGTGTAATATACAAATATCGAGGAATATAGATATACATGCGCACACATATTGACCAGAATTGTACTTAAAATCATAGATATAATTCATGCATTTTGTTACATGGAAAATTCATTTCATTTTTTTTTTCAGGACCATAAATCAGTGTGTTTGTAATTATGGGGAATGAAGTGTACTATATCAACTTGCATGTTTTTGTAAGTTTGAGAAAACTACATTACCTGGAAAAAATATAGTCATAGAAATAATATGCAAATGTTACATAGACAGTATTAGAGGTTAAAACTGAATCCCAAACACTGGAAATGTGAGACTGGGATCTCACCCACTGAATCACTGTGCTGTCCAATTTTGTTGTATTAGGTGTTAATATTTACTAGGTTATAGGTGTGAATACAGTTTTCATATTTATTTATTTTTTTAATGCAAGTGAGGGTAAACTACTTGGGGCTATTTAGGTATGGCCTTGAACATTTCTAAGAAATAACTTGGACTATACTGGAAATTTAACTGATACAGTAGTCTGTAGATTCACTGAGAGAATAACACATTTGCAAAATTGCCTTACCTAAGTACTAGAACAGAAGAAACGTAAAAACAAAAAATCACAGTGTTAATAAATGGTTTTGTGTGTGTCATAAATTCTTAAATTTGAAATATGCTTATTAGCATATACATTTGGCTTCAGACTGCCAGAACACATATCAGTGAATTACAGTTTACCAATTTCTGCTTTTTAAAGCAGCAAAATTAATCAATTAAACAATATCGATAATATGTACAAAATGAAACTTATTTTTGCAGTGAGGCAGATTCTCATCTGCTTGTCATGTATCCCTATTAAGAAATATTGTAACTTTTTCACAGAACCTTGGGGATAAAGGATTTCTTTTTCTGAGGCTGTAGAACCTGAGAGTTTTAATTGTAAGGGTTCAGGA
Source organism: Protopterus annectens (assembly GCF_019279795.1). NCBI lineage: Eukaryota > Metazoa > Chordata > Ceratodontiformes > Protopteridae > Protopterus > Protopterus annectens. Next base: position 346,343,557 of record NC_056742.1, read on the forward strand.
TATGGCCAGGGGTAGACTTGCTGCCTTTCAAAAATAGATTTTTATTCTGATCTTATTGTTTAATTTAACTGCCAGGTTTGTCATTTTACTGATTTGTCAAGGTGCATTCCATCAGTTGTGGTTCAGCAGCGTATGATTTGAGGAGATATTAACAGATTCAGGCTGTTTAGGAATCATGGAGCTCCAGTTGTGTATTTGCCTGAATTATGCATAATAACTTAGAAGTTAAGGCTTTTGCCTTTTGGGGTGATGGTGTGGGGTTCATTCCTGACCTCTGGTTACTACCTATATGGAGTTTGCACTTTCTTCTTGTTACATTGTGGGTTTCCTCTTGGTAGTCCACCGCCTCCTAAAGACTTGCTAGTTGCTTTGCTATTCTCTTTGCCTTGCCCTTTTGTCCCTTGTCACGCTAAAAAGGGGTTAGACGGTACACGTTCACTCACCTTGCCAATGAATAAATAAAAACTATGTGGGTATAGGAGTAACATACACACTTGTTGCAGGGTAAACATATAATGTAAAATGTATGTATCGTAAGCAATTTAGAATAGGATAATGGAATATTCAGAAACTTTATTTGCTGATGAAGCAGAACTCCATGGCTGGAATAGAAGTTGAAACCCAGATATTTGAAACGTGACTTACCAAGGCAATATTTCAGATTCTAAGAACTCTGATGACCCATACCACAGAACTTGTGCAAAGCAGAAGTACATACCAGATTCAGATTTTAGCTTCATAAACTTTTTTTTTTTTACATGAGACTGTGTCACTTTTATTCCCCAGGTACTCAACCCTAATTTATTATTTTGACTCCATAGTCAGCATTGCCTTTAGGCAGTGCAAAGGGATTTGTGGATTTAAATCCCTGACTCCCTGTAATCCATAAACATTTGCATTGTTGTGCAAGGGTATACTAATTCAAACAATGGTACCTTAGTTTTATAACACACAGAAAGCTATGCTTGAGTATGCATTGTTTAGGCAAGGAGCATGGCTTTCATTGCCATGTGTTTTAATCAGACAATTAAATGAAATGACAGTTCTATGAATGTGGCGTTTTATATATATAAGCATTTTATATGTTTTTATATCAAACTGTCATTTTTAACTGACCGTTTCATTTAGATGTTGTGTAGTGTGTTTCAGTTATTAGTGAATATCTACAGAACCACTGTGTAGGGGTTGTGTACATGATTTGTGATCGCGCTGTGTATCCAGCAGATTGAACTTTCCCTGTTGTTGGACTTTGTCCCTTCTTCATAACCGTGCAAGAGAATTAGTATAAGTAAAGGAGTTGTGGAGGGGGCACAGCATGGATTGACCCCTGTGTAAAGTATTGTGCTTAATTGCTTCGTAATTGCATTTAGAGGAAACTGTATTTTTACAATGAAAAATGCAGTATTGATGGTTCTGTTTCATCTGCTGCTGTTGATTAGAACAGCATCAGTCTAGTGATATGAATCTGTAGATGGCATGGACTTTGACTCCCCTGCTGTTATTTCATCACAATTTTACAAGAAAAAGTAGAACTGTTGCTCCGTCTCTGTCCTTCTGATGTAATACCATGTGCTGAACATTGTGTTAGCCCAAAACAACAGTGATTTCAATTACTATTTACATTTACTGAACATAGCTGTTGAAGGCACGCAGATTAGAACAAAAAACAAGATAAAAATATAATAGTAAAGGTAATTCAGTTCATTAAATCATGATTAAAGCATAATACTTTACCCCATGCTGTTTGTAAACCAATGTTTTCAAATAAAAAAATGTACATCAGAAGCTGTTGATATCAGAAAGTTGCCCTTTTCTCTAAGGTATATTTATTATGTAATTTAGAAGGCTACAATGGGCAGACATTGTGCATATGAGGCACTGGGGGCTTTGCTCCAGTTTTGTCTCTCTTTTCTGTAATTTAGTATTAGATATTATGATTCAACTGATTCAGGTTAGGTAACCTGTCAAACATCAGAAATAGCATTAAAGAAAAAGAAAGAGACCGGCAAAGTGGTAAACTGTGTTTATCTTCAGGAACTGTACAGTTTAATTGCAAACAAAAAGATGATAAATCCACTCTATAAAAAAGAAAATAAAGGTCGCAGCTGACATTTTCCCAAGAAGAAGACTTTTTCAGAAAGAACAACAGACAGGAGAAAGAGATACTCTTAAGTGCCTCTATTTTGATTTTTCCATAATTTACTGCTCTCTGCACTTGTTTTTGCCATTTTTTAATTTATCTGCATGTATTTAAACTGTATTTGCCTTAATACTGCTACACACTCAAGTGTGCTAGTTTATACTTTATTTAAAGTGTTTTTGCTACTGTTTTAATTGCTTTTCTGCAAAAAAAAAAAAAAAAAGTTCTAAGCTCATTTCCCACCTTTCATTTAACTAGTCTAGTCCATATACAGATTTGCTGTAGGTTTCTGAGCCCCCAGACCTTTTGGTGTTGAAGAGGGAAGCCTTCTAGCTTATCGGTGTGAGTGATAATCACTAGGTAGGCTATCTACCACAAGAGGAGTTGTTTCTGGTACAGAAATTGTAGTTTATTGGCTGTTGGGCAGTTTTTCCATCCCTTTCAACTTTCTGGTTTAAAAGCCCATGTTTGCGCACTGCACAGTGGTGCTCAGCTGAGGTAAACTATTACGAGTGCCAGAAAGTGTGCTCTTCAATTTTTTCCCTTAGAACATGCTTGTTCTTTTACTTCTTGCACTTCAGTTAGTCTAATTGGCTAGCACTTTAACAGGCTTTTGTAGCATTTATTGTAGCACACTTGGGTGCTATCAGCACTAGCTGTTACTACGTAACAGCACCAGTACTTAGTTATGACCACCCCTCCTGGTATGATTGTAGGGCAATTTCCTGTGCTTTCTCATGCTAACCTGGTGCACTGGGGCTACCTGAGACAGTGTGGCAACTGTCTAATGCACACAGACAACCCTCTCCTCTTACCTCCCAACATTTGAACATGTGAGAGATGCACTTATATCACCAAACTGGAAGTAGTGCGCGCTCCAATCAAAACCGAACTAGCTGGTCAAGAGGAGAAGGTCAACACCTGCAACTCACTACATAGAACACACAGCCCTCCAAAACACCAACCATCACAAACCATACACCCACCTTCGTGGAGGCTCTCGATAAAAATTTACCCAAACAGAGACCCTCGAGACAGAAATGCACTCAACCACCACAACACAACACCAACCCCAGAACACATAGCTCACCACCACAGTGTGCCCCTCAACCTAAGCCCTTAAGGCAAAACACTTTGCCCAATGTATTAATCATAGGAGACACAATTGTGAGGCACACTGATGTCCCACTCACTAGGTTGAACAAGGAGAAGGTGACATTAAGTTGTCTGTCAGGTGCCAGGATCCGCCACATAACACATGCACTCAGGTCATTCCACAACAAGTATAAATATGACTCAGCCATTGTCAGTGTGGGTGTGAATGACCTGAGATGTACCTCCCTGGACTACATGAAAAGAGATGTGATGGAACTCTCGGATTATGTGGCCCAGCCAGGTATGACCCTAGCCCTGAGCAGTATTCTACCATCACCCAGAATGATACCACAGTACAAGCAGAAAATGATTGACTTCAATTGGCTGTTTCTTCTGTCATTCTAAGGGGATCCAGTATCTGTCTGCTGGCTGCCAGGGACGACATGATTGACAGATCTTGATGCTTTGCCAGAGACTGCCTGCATCTGTCACTCCTGGGATTCTGGGTACTGGCTAAGGCTCTTGCCACCCCTATAGGTGATCTCTTCAGCTCCCTAACACAGTGATTTGTATGCTGACCAGGTCCCTGACACCAAAAGCAAACAGGCTTGTATATCCCCAGCCAACTCTTGAAGACCACCCCTATTAAGAGTGCTGCTCTATTGCTGGAATCTCTCTACAGCAACAGTGCAGTCATAGCATAATGCCCCTGACACCAAAAGCAAATGGGTTTGTATATCCCCAGCCAACTCTTGAAGACCATCCCTATTAAGAATGCTGCTCTATTAGTGGAATCCCTCTACAGCAATAGTGCAGTCGTAGCATAATGTATGTTCAGTGATAATATGTAATCCTGACTGTATTACCCTACTCTTGTGCCCCTTTGAGTACTGCTCCTGGTCATCTACATCACATCGCTGTGCACCCCCCACCCCATAACGTAAATTCTCTTAGGCCTTAGCCTATTCACCTACCTGCCCTCACACTAACTTTTCTATCCACTAGATCTTTCCTTTTCCCCTCCTATCTCCCACTGTATCACCTCCTCGTACCTCTACTTCCTTCTCTTGTCTGTCCTCTCACTGAATTCCTCACCCAAACATACTCTAACTTCACAACCTCAGACCTAGTGCCCCCTTGCCCTACCAGAGTCCTCCCTTACCTCCACAGTCTAGCTCCCAGATCAGCCTTTGCTCAAATCCTCCCCATAGATTTAGGCAAAGACAACTTTCTAAAGTAAACTGCTAAACAGTAAACTCAAAAGCATACCTCTGCTTTACTGTACTCCCTGAATTCTCACTGATTGTTTTCCACAACTGCTGCTACTACTATAGGACAATGCTGCCCCACTCTGTTCACTAAGCTCACTTTGCTCCCCTACTCTACCCCCATTCCCACCCACCCCTCATACAGTTAAACTTATATTTGCAAACCACTCCCTCCTTCAACTCTCACACCCATTCAACCAATCAAATCACACCACTAATCCCCCAAACATACTACACCACACCCTAATCATTGAAACCTTTATTTACACCACTCCCATATAGCTCTATAACATCTACTCTCATTCCCTCCATTCCTATTGTAAAAGAAAAAAAGAAACAAAATACTCTACCCACCTAAAAGTAGCATTTTACCCATTAACTATTTTTGTTCTGTTTTCCATCCTTACCTCCTACCACACACAACTTTATATCACCAATCCAGCAAAATGGCAAACAGAAACCATAGCCAACACCCTAAAACCAAACAATTTCCCTATATCTCCATGTGACCTTGCCCCAAACCACCCTATTTCCTACTTGTATAATAAGCCAACAAACAAAATTAACCCCTACTCATCCCAGAAACAAACTAAAATAATACAAAAACTAATTAAACTCCACCTATACCTAACCCAAAAACTCACTTGCTGTGGGGACGTACACCCCAACCCAGGACCCAATCCAATACATCACTCCACACAAACTTAAATCAACCAAACCCTCTTTATCGAAGGCCAACCTCCTCTCTCCTTCTCTTAAACATAAATGTAAGAAGTATACTTAACAAAATTCAGGACCTACATACCCTATTAGTTTCATACAAACCAGATATAACCATACTAACTGAAACTTGGCTTAAACCTGAACATCACAATAATGAGATTACACCCCCTGGCTACAATACTATATGGAAAGACAATACAGGGAAAAAGGAGGAGGCGTAGCCATACTGTTTCAAAATCATCTCACACTGGAGCAGTTTGACTGCAGTTCCCAGGAAGTTAAATATATAGAACTACTTCTTGCTAAATTAAAACTAAACTCTAGCAAACATATAATTATAGCAGGTGGCTATATCCCACCAGGCAATAACATTGCTACTATGGAGAGCCTGCTATACTGGATGTCTACCTCCCTTCCACAAGAAACCATACTCTTAGGAGATTTTAATATTGACTGGTCCAGCTGTACCAAATACAGTCCCTCTACTCACATTAACCTTCATGGTTTCACCCAAATCATAACCACCCCACAAGGGTCGACAAGACATCCAAATGACAATCCATCTTAGATTGGATACAACTGTCTGACTCCACCTTCGCACACCAATCAGGCTGTCTGCCAGACAATCTGAGTGATCAACAACCAACCTACCTTATTGGGAATAAATCCCACCATTGTAACCAACCCATCCTTAGAATAGTTCACAACAAAAAGAACATCAAAGCCAAAGACCTAAACAATGGACTAAGATACTGTAACTGGTCTCCCCTAAAACAATTACCCCTAGATGAAGCGGTAGATGACTTTAACTCAACTTTCCTCAAAATCCTAAACTGTCATGCACCAGCCCATACCATTAGAGTCAAAACAAACTATGCCCCTTGGTTAGCAAAAGACACTAAAACCATAATGAAGGAAAGAGACTTGCCTCAATATTATAAACTTAAAACCACTACCTCAAAACTACTTAACACTCCGCAACAAGGCCCAAAAGCTAATAAAACTTGATAAAGCCAATTACTACAAAACCTTGCAAGAAAAACATGCTCACAACCCTCAAAAATTCTGGGCCTCAATAGTTTACTGCACCCAGGTAAAGCCACCACTCCTACACCCATAGCACCAACCAAAAAAGAGGACACACCCACACAATTCAACAAATTCTTTACCGAAACAGTCCTAGCTCTATCTAACACCCTAAGTAGTACCACTGGCCCTAAATCTTCTCCCACCCCTACTAACCCCAATACACAACAAAATCCCTCTAGTTTTTCCTTGTCTCCAGTGCTTACAAAAGCTATTACTAAACTCCTCAAAAAACTTAAACCAACCACTCTGGCAGCTGACAAACTTCCCGCTGATTTCCTTCAACTTTCACCAAAAACCATAGCCTATCCCATGTCAATACTCATAAATAGATCAATATCTGAATGCAAAGTACCTGACTTGTGGAAAATATCCTATATTATTCCACTCCACAAAGGCAGCAACTCCCTTAAGCTCACCAACTACTGCCCTATCGCAATTGTATCACATTTATCAAAAATACTAGAGAGAGTAGTACATTCACAGCTAATGCGATACCTCCTGAAAAATAACCTTATATCTAAATTTCAACATGGCTTTCGACCCTCCCATAGCACCACAACAGCACTACTGTCATATACCAACATAGTCAACAACCATAGAAACAATGGGCTTTTCGTATCCTCTGTATTCTTAGACTTATCTAAAGCCTTTGACATGGTTAACCACAGCATGCTTTATCTACCCTTAACATAAACTCCTCCACTGCATCATGGTTCAATAGCTATTTATCAGACCGTCAGCAAGCAGTTCTTTGCCAGGACCAACTGTCCCCCCCCCCCTTCTACCTGTATCTATAGGAGTCCCTCAAGGTTCCATACTTGGTCCTTTACTATTCTCCCTGTTTGCAAATCAGATAGCTGCATCCTCACCCTCTGCCTCTAAAGTGCAATATGCAGATGACACCACCATTATATGCGCTGCCCCCACCGTAAACAAACTTCAAACAATAACACAACATAACTTTACTCATGCTGAAGCATGGTTTTCTAACATTAAACTTATACTCAATCCCAAAAAAACAAAACTAATTCTTTTCAGCCCTGGCAGATCTCCTCCTCTGAACAATGATTTCACCATAAACTCCAAGGACACTACCACAATCACCCCAGCAAAACACACTAATCTACTAGGTGTTGTAATCGATAATCTTAAATTCGACATACACATAGCCCAGTCAATCAAAAAAGTAAACAAAAAGCTTGGTCTCCTGTACAGGAACAAGCAATTCATGACCAATTATACCAAAGTCACTATTGCAAGAACTCACCTCTTCTCTACCCTCCTTTATGCCTCCTCAATCTTGACTAATCTTCGCCATATCAAACTAAAAAAATGGAATCTTGCTATAACAAGATTGCCAAGTTTGCTACAGATGCCTCTAATAGATCCCATCACTATCTTTCCCTCAAACAGCTCAACTGGCTTGAGCTGCCCCAACTACTGCTTATTAATCAACGCTCTATAGCTTACAAACTGTACTGCCTCCCTGACAAAACTCCAGCACTTCAAGATCTAACGCAGCCCTACACCACCACCCGAGCCTTAAGATCCACCAACCAAAATCTCATAAATGTCATCAAACATAGAAATGAAGCTGGTAAATCTCTCTCTCTCTCTGCCTGTATGATAGACAAAATCTGGAAATCACTCCCAAATCACATAACTTCTACAAGCTCTGCTTCACAATTTAAAAAACTTCTCAAAACCCACTATTCCTAAAACTGGCTTTGCCAATGTGACTCCCCAGGCTAATCCATTACATTGCAGTGTTGCAAGGATTTCTGCTAAAGTTAGTCCATCTAACCTCTTGAATACTTATTCTTACCTATCATATAACCTGTCCTATTGAACTCGCAAAAAAAAAAATTATTTTTTTTTTGCTGACATGGATTCTTATGTGTATGCAGAAATGTAAAATATATTCTTATGTCTATTTGTGTGTCTTAATGGTATGCTTATGTATTTGATATGTATTTGTACACACATTCAATGCTTATGTACTATTGTGTTAAAGTGGAACTTTTCTCCCTGGGCCTCTGCTGAAAATGGACCTGTGTCCAGTTGGACTTTCCTAGTTATCAAATGTAAAATAAAATAAATAAAAAATAAAAAATTTAGTGCCTTTTTTAGGCAGAGTTCCAAAGACCAAAATTCCACCGTAACAGCTACAAACAAATGCAGTCTGAGGGTCATACTGCACAATGCTAGAAGTCTAAATCTCAAGATGCACTTGCTCAAAGCTCTCATCAAAATGGAGAATGTCAACATCTGTGCTGTAATGGAGACCTGGTTTAAAGAGGCAGAAAGCTCCCCTGCACTCCCAGGCTACAACTCATTCCATATGTTTCAGCCCAAGAATATGGCCAGAAGCTTCAAAGGTGGCAGTGTCTCCATATTCTGAGATACTTCAGGTACAACTAACACTGGGTAAGACGGTGATACAAGTCATAACCTGCTACAGAACCCCAAACATGTCTCTAGACTCTCAGTCCAAGTTCCTACACAGCCTGGAATCTATCAAGGTCCAACCCAATACCCTCATACTTCAACTACCTTTCCATCAACTGGGAAAACTATTCAAGTACCAATGTACAGGCCCAACATTTTCTGAAATTTATCAATTCCAATGACCTGGACCAGCTCATTCTGACCCCCACTAGAGCAAGCAACATCCTTGACCTGGTTATCACCACCATGGGAGATCATTGCTCCACACCTGTAGTCAATTCCCACCTGGTTAAATCTGACCACAATCTGATTACCATGGAAATCTCCATCTCACCTATAACCCCTGCTAAGGTGACTACCCTGAAAAACTTCTCTAAAGTCAACTTTGGGCTCCTAAAAACAGAGGTGGATAACTTCTTGACACCCATGTCAATGGAAAATAACTGCATGACTGCCAAATCATCCACCAATGCACTGTACCAGCATGTACACAAATGCATAGACCTTGCCATACCAAATAGAACTAAGATGCTTTCCTCCAAAAAAGGAAGCCAGTCTGGTGGTCCCCAGCCATCAATAAACTCTACAAAAGAAGGAAGAAACTGTTGCAGAAAAAAAATGAAGTCACAAGACTGGAAAACCTCCCTTAATAGTCTCAACAAAAAGCTGAAATCCCTTATCAAATCCTCTAAAGCCAGCAATGAAGGCATAAATGCAGCTGACACCAAAAACAACCACAAAGCCTTCTATAGCTCTATCAAAAACCTCCATGGCACCAACTATACTGAGCCAACAGATATAGCCAACATACTGGCTGACAGATTCATTGCCAACTTTACCCCCCACCCCCACCCAAGGGCCCTATCACAGTACCAGAAGAAAGCCTGGTACCCACCATTTCTGCAGAACAAGTAAAAGCTGCATTGTCCAAAGCCAAGAATACAGCATCCATGGGACCTGATAATATACCTCGTTGTGTCCTACATGAGCTACAAAATGAACTGGCACCACATCTTTATGCCCTGTTCAGTCATAGCCTTACCTCAGGCTATGTCCCTAACAAATGGCGCACTGCGTCATCCTGCTGCATAAAGGAGGAGCAACTACAGACCCTGAGAACTAATGCCCTATTAGCCTGACGAGTCTGGTATGCAAAGCTATGGAGCGCATCATCATGGACCTGCTTAACAAAGATATAGGCAATCTCCAAACTCTTGACCCCACACAGGTTGGCTTTGTCAAGGGGAAATCCTGCTTGCTGAACCTGGTTGACTTTGAAGCAGTCACCAAGGCAGTGGATGAGGGTAAGGCAGTGCATAAAGCCTACCTTGACCTGGCCAAGGCCTTTGATACCATTCCCCACTCTAGTATCATTGATAAACTCGCCAAACTAGGCATCAATCCTTACATCACTAGTGGGTTGCAAACTGGCTTACAGACAGGACCCACAGAGTGAAAGCTGCGGATTCCAAGTCAGACTGTTGACCAGTCATGAGTGGAGTCCCACAGGGCTCAGTCCTGGGCCCTGTCCTGTTTGGCATCTACTTCTCAGAAGTCCAGGCCAACACAGAATGACTCCGGCTGACCAAGTTCACTGATGACTGCAAGCTGGCAGTCATTATCAACTCCCTAAGTGATGCAGGCATCCTACAGAAGGGCCTCTCTGAGAACAATTACTGGTGCTGGAACCATGGGCTGAAGCATAACGCCAAAAAATGCATTATCATCCCCTTTGGAAAAAAGCTCTTCCCACGAATTACCACATTGATGTGAGCCCACTGAACACTAAAGGGGCCATAAGAGATCTGGGCACCCAGGTCAACAGCCACCTTACCTTCGACCACCCCATTGCAAGAAAGTCCTTCTATGTGGCACATCTTATAACCAAAGGTTTCACATCCGGGAAGAAAGAGGTCATCATCTCTCTCTCTACTCATCCCTCATTAGACCAGTCATCGAATATAACGCCACATTGCCCATTGGCATGTACCTGACCAGACACCTACAATAGCTGGAGGGACCACAAAAGTACCTCACAAAAAGGATCCTAGGCCTTAAACACGTGTCCTACATGGACAGACTCAAGAAACTTCAGCTGTTCTCAGTCCATTATCGTCTACTTAGAGGTGACCTCTGCTTGACTTACAAAGCCATGTCCAACCCAGCCCAACTTGAAATGCTACACCTAAAGAAATCCCAATCCCTCCATACCACACGCTCCAGAGATCACAACCTCATTACCACAATTAACAGAACATGCTGGAGGGACAGGTTCATCGCCCAAAGACTGACTATACTCTGGAATAAGCTTCCCATTCATGTCAAGCAGAGCACCTCACTGGCCCTCTTCAAGAGATATCTTGATGAGCGGATGGGTAACAAAGTTCACCCCAGGGATCACTCCATTTGCCCTACTGGATAGGGGCACTGTGAACTAATATCGGGTGGCATGATGCCTGGGCAATTTTTTCGGGCTAGGCTTGTAAAGGCTCCAGGGTCATTAGCCTAGCCTAGTAAACACCTATGAACATAAAAATGTTAGCAGAGAAACAAATGATAATGAGTAATGTATACATAGCAGCAGGAAATTTTCATGTTGGGGGTAAAGTTGGGAGAAGCACAAGAAAAGATAACATCTGGTAAAAATGAGGATTACATCTGGTAAAAAGTAGTGACATTTGTTAGTCATGTAGGCCCACTGGGCACAACATCTCTTTTCAGAGGCAACCCAGGAGGAGTAGCTGTTTAAGTGACTTGCTGAAGGTCGCACTGTAGGCAAATGAGAGGTGAGGGAATCAAACCCTGGACCACAGGAACTACAGCTAACAGCCTTAGCCCTCTATGCAAACTACCAGGACTTAATATAGGATGGGCAAAAACAAATATGTTACAATGGATAATCACAGTGAAGAAATGTAACAAAAACAGTATATAACAAATTACTTTTTGTTTTATGTTTCTTCCATATGATTCGTTAGGAAACGGGTCCAAAGACTCTCTTCAGTCAGAACCCAGACCCGAGGCACATGCATAAACACAATGGAAGAGGTCTGTAAATGATAACTAAAATAGATTGCTAATGCTAAGCTTTCACAAATGTAGATGTACAGCATTTGTACAAATGTGCTCAGAAAAATCCATGAAAATGAAGCCTAGTATATTTCTGCAATCCTTTATTTACCATGATTTTCTCATCCTCTGATCTCTTTTTTTTTTTTTTACCCACACACTATAATTTAATATATATATATATATATATATATATATATATATATCTATACATACACATACACATACACATACACACATGTATATGTAGACCATATGATTGATTTTCTGAAATGTCAAGGCTTTTCAATGGAGATTGCCTTACAGTGGGGATCTGGGACTTTACCCTTTTCCACACTGTAGTGTGATCTCGGAGTTGGTATAAATAATATACAGAGGGTGGGGGATGTAGGGGGTAGTTCCCCTCCCCCTGCAAAAAACAAAGATTTTTGTTGTTTTCAGAAAGTCGATCGTATGGTCTCGACCAAATTCTGAATGGGATCTATATACATTTTATATATATATATATATATATATATATATATATATATATTTTATATATGTATATATATATATATATATATATATATATATATATATATATATATATATATATATATATATATATATATATATATATATATATATATATATATACACACACACACACGCATATTTATAGATACAGCTATATAGAGAGATAAATACATGTACTTGTGCATGTCCACACACACACACACACACACTCTTCTTAATCTCCTTTGCATTTCTGCTAACTTGCTTTTTTTATCCTTAACGCTGTTTCTGACTTTCAGTGAACACATCAGTTTTAATATTTATTTCCTTTTATAATTAGTTCTTTCTGTGGTTTGTAGTTGCATGCTTGATGGGACTTGTATGTAAAAGTCCAGGTTTACACTGAAATATCATTCAGTTGACTTTAATAGTGGTTATGGTAATGCAACACTAAAAACAGCTCATCACTGTATATGTTTTTTATGTGGTGTGGAGAGTACAATTTAGAAAATTTGGTGATGCGCGTCAACTATCAAACTTCTGCAAATGTGAAATTGCATCATTCATTTTCTAGAATGTTCCATGTCTGAATTAAAATGGAAATATACATTTGTAAAATTGCTTGTGCCTTACCATATCCCTTTTCTAATCCATTTGTCTACTTTTTGCTCTGTCTAGAGAAAAAAATTCCAAATGTTTATTTAATATATTTTTGAAAAACATACAGCGCAGATTTCTTCATGGGATCTGTTATGCAGCACTCAGCACTGTTTCACGGAATTTTGTGAACAGAACATTTAGATCAGGATTCTCTTCAAGCAATTATCTTTATGTACACATTCTCTGACCTACTTGATAAGCCGTAGTTCAAATTCCAAAGTGCTAGGAACATGAAAGGAACATCAGATTAAGTCACATGAAAAAAACAAACCATTCCTGCTGGATACAATGCTGACCTGTAGAACCACATGGCTTTGTAATCACAGTTTTATATCCTTCAGTTGTTTGAGTATGAAAAATGTATCAGAAATATGTTGCAAGTTTTTTGGGAAAAAAAAAATCACTGTCACATATGTACATTGTAATTTTTCTCAAATATAAATTTTTACTAAAAAAAAAAAAAAAAAATCCCTATGTATTATCTGTCTGTCTATGCATATGGCTATCCTTACTCATGCCTGCTACTTGTAACAGTAAACCTACCCAGCCAATACCCTTAAACCCACATTTTACTTTATGAAAAACTGCAAATATCACTGCACAAGAAACTTGGACACACTACCTATGACATGCACAACACTAAAACTATGGCCTTACCTAGCCCTTATTCTAAACCTACCTTGCACATACACTTTAAAACATACACATGCACACACTACTAAATATCTCCCTCTTACTTAGCTATTACTCTAACCCTAACTTACAAACACTTGCACACAAACTTCTGTCCCACTTACTTTAATAGCAAACATATGACATTCCTACTTTTGACATATACAGCATACAACAAAAAGTGCCTCTGATCAATTTCCACACCCCAAAGATACTGCCGGCAAACTATCAACCAAAGTGTTGCTTGAGACACTAAGACAGCCATATATATCTATATCTGTATATATCTATATATGGATAAATGGATTCACTTCTGAATCTCGAATTTCCGAAACATCAAATTTCATATGATCGAGACCATATGATCGATGTTTCAGAATCTCAACATTCCAAAATTAATCCAACAGAAAAGAAAAAACAACTTTCTCAACATTTCTGCAAGGGAGCAGGCCCCCCTGCACCCCCCCCCGCAACTTAAGTATACCAACCCCTAGATTGCACTACAGCATGGAAAAGGAAAATCTCCTGTTTTGCGCTGTATGCAGATCTGCGTTCAGAATTTCAAAGTTCTAAAACTTCGATCATATGGCCTGAAACTTATGAAATTAGAAGTTTTAGGATTTCGAAATTCCGAAGGGAACCTGGATAAATATATATAGATATAAAAGTGCTAATAACTCTAAGTGTTAGGTCAATGGCTACATAGCTGACTGTATATATCGTCGACTAGGCAGCTGATTGACAGGTGCATGAGATCACACAAATCCAGGGATTAGGAAATTTGCACTAACCTTGTGTTTGTGCGATCTTGGAGTTTATATATATATATATATATATATATATATATATATATATATATATAAAAAATTAGCAAGGGGTTTGGAGAGTGCTGGAGGACTTGTTCCTCGCTGCATAAAATTATGTTTTATTTAATTTTTTTGAAAGGTAAAGACTGCATGCACTGAGGCTGGTTCTTGGAGTATGTGTACTGGTGTGCTGACATCAGCTTTCTTGACGTTTTGACATCAACATTCTGCCAGTCAAAAATGGATGTTTTCACTTATTTATATATGGATATAGTATATATATATATAAATATATATATATATATATATATATATATATATATTAGAGAGCCCCTTGTATACTCTTGATAAGATGTCTTTATATTAATACCCCATGACAAGGGACTCGACGTTAAATTTGTAGCATGTTTTCTGAAAAAAAAAAAAAATCATTCGCCTATGTTCTCTGATTTATTTTAGAAATATTTTTTACCACAAAATTAAAAAGAAAAAATGGAAATGCATTCACATATTCACATGTAATATAAATATATGTATTTATATACAGGTAAATTATACACACATATATAGCAACTTTAGCAACATGTTTAGACACAATGTACTGTTAGGGAATGCCGTTTTTATAAGGTAATCTGGGGGATATGGCTTGAGGCCAGTGGCAAAGGTAGGGTTAGTAGAAATGAGTGAGGTTGGGCAGGGGGGCTAACCCTAATTTTGTTACTGCCATTACCGATAATCTTACCACATTATCTTCTGAAACACCCTTTCCCTAATGTTCCCTACCCGGACACATTACCCACATCCTAGGATACACATGCACAGCACTAAAGCTGTATCCTTACTTAGTGCTTACTCTGACTATAACCTGCAAACACAAGTGCATACACTCCTTAACATTTTTACTCACACTTACGCACACACACACACACACACACACACACACACACACACACACACACACACACACACTACTAAATGTGCTGTTTGTTTAGATTGCTGAGAGGGTTTTTGTCTTGCTGGGCCTTGAGCTTCTTAATTTTGACCAAGATTTTTTTTTTGTTATACAACCTACTTGTCACTCATTTGTCTCTAATAAATATAACAAGAAGGCGGGGTTTCATTCAGATGTTTTAATACATGCAAACACATCAGGATGGATAGCAGTATCATTAAATATGAATGAACTAACAAACATACATGCTTACATCTCAACAGCTAACTACAAAATGGCAGTCAGGCTCGCACATGCTCAGTATTTATACTCTAGTGCAAGCCCTTGGATAGCTTCTTAAAGGTATATACAATTATATTGTTCTACATTGTCCCTCTTAAAAATAATTGCCCTTTGAAAAACAATATTAGTCAGCAGGCATGCATTACTATATACATTAGAAACAAAACACAATGCTAATGTCCAGGTTGCTTCATATCTGCTACAGGGTTTAGAGATTCGACTATATCTTGTAACGGGAGCATTACAGAATCCTGAAAGCCCAAAATCCTGAAGACCAAAATCTCGAAAGTTGAAAATACTGAAAACTCAAAATACTGAAAACACACAGGATACCAACACTTACTATATTCCAGCAGACATACATTGTTGTTGTTTGCCTTTCGGCTTTTCCTGGTTAGGGGTCGCCACAGCAGAACTCCAGTCCGCTAATGATTGGCAGTTTTTTTTTTTATGGTGTCGAGTTGCCAGCCTGATGCCCAACCTTCAACAAAGGTACGCCCATTAAACACATGTTTTTCGAACACCCACTCGACCGCGGAGAGGACATGCAGACTCCACACAGAAGGCACTCCCACGAAAATCGAATGGGAAAACCTCTTGCTGTGAGGCAAGAATGCTACCATGTACATACAGAAACAAAACAATTCCGAGATTGCAGTTAGTGTACTGAAGTGCAATCTTGGAATTGATATATTTAAGTAGCAGGGGGTGTATAGTTGAAGGGTAATATGTTTCTGTATGTACTTGTGCTGGAATATGGTAAATGTTGGTATCCTGTGTGTTTTCAGTATTTTGAACTTTCGAGATTTTGCTCTTTCAGGATTCTGTAGTGCTCCCCTTGTAACGTAACAGTTGGGACTAGACTTAGCAACAGGGACAGTCTGCATTGCACAACTCATATCCGAAACTTCTGGATTTGTCATAGGAACAAGAATGTCCTCTGGAAATTCCTCAGGAATTGGAAAACTGGACATCTCACTCTGAGATAAAGTCTCTCTCACAGGCTATGTTTTGTGGCATAGGCTCAGACACCACTCTCAAATGTTTCAGATTCCTCCTAAAAGTTGCTCCTTCTGATTTTATAATGTACAATCTCGGCTCTGGACCAGTATTCTTCATGACACTAACCCGGTCATAACCTCTGGACATTTGCAACATTGCCACTTCTTCCTCTCGTAATGGATTGAGCTGTTTACTGATCTTATCATAGTAGGACTTCTGGGATAGGTGCATCTTCAGCATATTAGCTTTCACTGATCTGTTGTTCTTGACACATGGGACCAACAATTGACTGTTGATTCGTAATGTGGTTCTGGTTTATCTTGACAAAAGTCTCTGAGCAGGTGAACCAAGATTTTTATCATGAAGAACATATCTTTGATTCAAGAGATTCAAGAAAACATCACTATTGTATCATTTAGATTTCTCAAGTATCTGCTTTGCACTTTGAACTGCGAGCTCTGCCATACCATTTGACTGCATGGACTCGGGACTACTTGTGACATGAGTAAAGTCCCATTCCCATGCAGATCTTTTGAACTGTTGCCTTGTAAACTGCATGCCATTGTCAGAAATAACTTTGTGTGAATTCCATGAACAGCAAAATGATGCTTCATCTTAGTAATGACAGTACTAGACACCCTCAAAATAAAAATAGAAAGAAAAATGAAAAATAAAAAATTTATTTTTGAAATTAGTCCCAACTTTACTGTCGGTCTATGCACATGCTCAAGGCAGTCCGGCAGTCCATATATGTGCACTTTTACAGTGCACAGACTTGGACTGCAAGAGCAGCAGCAGGACTGGAAGGAGCATTAGGATCTCGTCGGGCAGGAGCATTAGGATCTCACGGGTCTTTCAGTATTAGGAAGGATGTTAGCTGGATATATTCAGGTAAGGTGCTTTTTAATTTACAATGTTTATTTGTGTGTGTATGGTGCTTTTTACCTTTAGTTTACAATGTTTATTTGTGTGTGTATGGTGCGTTTTACCTTTATGTAATTGCTTTTTACCTTACTGGAGTTTGTGTATGGTGCTTATGCTTTACTGGAGTTTGTGTATGGTGCTTATGCTTTACTGGAGTTTGTGTATGGTGCTTATGCTTTACTGGAGTTTGTGTATGGTGCGTATGCTTTACTGGAGTTTGTGTATGGTGCTTATGCTTTACTGGAGTGTGTGTGTGTGTGTGTGTGTGTGTGTGTGTGTGTGTGTGTGTGTGTGTGTGTGTGTAAATGCCCCAGGTGCTTATGGTGGTGTGGTAGGGAATACCTCAGGCTTGAACCCTGTACCTGTATGCAGGTGTTAAAGACTTGAGTTCCCTACCCACCACCATTAATTTCAGATTTTTGCCTCATATTCGATCTGATCTGTTTCTCATAATATCTGTGGTTTGTAAATGTTGCAATGCTTGATATTTGATGGTGTAGTAGTAGCATTGTTGCCTCACAGCTGCAGGTTCTTGGGTTTGATTCTTGGCTGGGGTTCCTTCTTTGTGGGGTCTGTATCTTCTCCCTGTGTTTGTGTGGGTTTGCTTTTGTGTCCTCCCATGTTACAAAGACATGTCTGCATTATTTCTTCCTGGGCCTCTGCTGAAAATTGTTTATTTGTTCCAAGTCAGACTGTCCTGATTAAAAATGTTAAATAAAATTGACAGGCATTTGAATTTCAGACTTAAGGGTTTCTGAATGTTTAATTCCTTGCATATTTGATGGTGCAGTGGTAGTATTGTTGCCTCACAGCTATAGGTTTTCTGGTTTGATTCTTGGTTGGGGTGGCTTCTGTGTGGAGTCTGCATCTCCTGCCTGTGTTTGTGTGGATTTGCTCTGGTGCCCTGCCATTTTACAAAGATGTGTCTGCAGTTTTAATCCCTTCTGCTGAAAATTGTTTTTGTTCTGTCCGCAGTAAAATTGACAGGCATTTGAATTTCAGACTTCAGGTTTCTGAATGTTTAATTCCTTGCATAATTGATGGTGCAGTGATAGTACTGTTGCCTCACAGCTATAGGTTTTCTGGTTTGATTCTTGGTTGGGGTGGCTTCTGTCTGCATCTCCTCCCTGCATTTGTGTGGATTTGCTCTGGTGCCCTGCCATTTTATAAAGACGTGTCTGCAGTATTAATCCCTGCGTCTCTGCTGAATATAGTTTTTGTTCTGTCCGCAGTAAAATTGACAGGCATTTGAATTTCAGACTTCAGGTTTCTGAATGTTTAATTCCTTGCATAATTGATGGTGCGGTGGTAGTATTGTTGCCTCACAGCTATAGGTTTTCTGGATTGATTCTTGGTTGGGGTGGCTTCTGTGTGGAGTGTGCATCTCCTGCCTGTGTTTGTGTGGATTTGCTCTGGTGCCCTGCCATTTTACAAAGATGTGTCTGCAGTTTTAATCCCTGAGTCTCTGCTGAAAATTGTTTTGTTCTGTCAAATTGACCAGCATTTGAATTTCCAACTTCATGTTCTTCAGAATACATAGTAGCACAACCTTTTTTTAAGCAATTTTCAAGTTTATAAGATGAATATTTTAAATTTGTCCCTATTTTTGGGACTGTATTCCCCATTATTGTTTTGTGCTAAGGTTGACAGCTATGGCAAGAACTGAATTCACTGAATATGTTTGAGGGCTGTATTCCCTCATTACTGGGTTTGTCCAGGTGTTTTGTACTAAGAGGTTGACAGCTATGGTGAGAACTGAATTCACTAAATGATAGCCATTTAAGTTTCAGTCTTTTACAAAGCAGCTGATGTTGGTATGTTACTCTGACTGAAATATATGGTGGCAACACAACATTTTATTCTAGCAACTTTCCAAGATTATACAAGCAATGTTTAATGTGTCCCCCCCAATACATTTTGGCTTTTTCCAGTTTTCTTGAGCTGTGAGATGCAGTTGAGTATTGAGTAGATTTTACAAGGAACTGAGAGCTGCAGGGGAATAGAAGTTTAGTGCTTTGCCAAGTTAATACTATAGCACAACAGGCTGTGTACTTGCTTTTGATGCAGAAGGTTGTAATGTTCTCCTTGGTGAAGATACTAACTATGAGTTCGTTATCAGTTTGCCATCCATTTCCTCTTGCAATATTATTACTAGCTTATCATTGTAATATAGGCAATTTATTCCTGAGGGGCAACAGACACTTTATTTTTCGATGAAACCATGAAATATAAAGGTGATTGCTAGCAGCAACCGCTTCATTAGTTACAGATTTCTTTAATGTGGAATTATTTAGATGACTGACTTCAGAGATTGTGCATATTTACTGATAATGGACTGTAGAATTGTGCATATTTACTGATAAAGGTGGACTGTAGAATTGTGCATATTTACTGATAATGGTGGACTGTGGAATTGTGCATATTTACTGATAATGGTGGACTGTGGAATTGTGCATATTTACTAATAATGGTGGACTGTAGAATTGTGTATATTTACTAATAATGGTGGACTGTGAAAGACTGAGTAGACTTTTTTATGATAAATGTTCTCAACTGGGCAGTTTTGCCATTATGAGTGCATATGGTTTGTTTCATTGCTTACTGGAAAAAATGTTCAAAACAAATTTAAAACACCCTGTAACAAGTGTACTGTATTGTACAAGGAATATAATTTTAGTACAATGAGGAAGGTGTATCAAAGAGCACATGTATGTTTCAATTAATCTTTATCTGCCACTGGCAAAATGTATTTTCTTTGAATGTGGGTTTCAATGCTGTTTCAATGAATGTGAGTTTCAAGGGCAGAGAAGTTTTAATGCTAAGTTTTCATTGTTAGACTGCATTGCTTTGTTTAACAGATGACTTAGTGTTTGTGCTGTAAAATACAAAATAAAACTTTCAAATGAAGTCCAACTCATCATAGAAGTAAAGCAGTATGCACATTAGTGTTTATGGTAAATGGAGTGAAATAGCCAAGTATAATGGTTCATTGAATGGCTGCAGAGGCTCCATTCAACCATTATTTTGTCAGACAGGCCCAGCTGAACTATACCTCCCAACTGTCCAGATTTTCAAAGAATGAATAGATTTTTGCTTCTTATTTTTGGTTTGTTGTTCATAAAATTTGTAGTTTTAATTCCTAAATGATTTGCCAGAAGTCACTCTAAGTTTCAGACTTCATAACCTTCAGAAAATGCATGTTAAAGTAAGAGCTGTTCTATCAACTGTCTCAATTTATACAAGAGCAATTTTAGTACTGTTTATATGTGCCCCAATATATTTGGCCTTGTTCAGATTTACTGCATTAACAGGTTGAGAGGTACATGCAAATAAATTGCTTTATAGAATTAGGCATAGCCAACCTCTCAACTGTCCCCAATTTTTGGCTCAAAATGTTGCTCTTCCCCCTTATAATCCCTCCTTTGGAAGAAAACATGGAGGGTTTACAATTAAGAAATAACTGTAATAATCAAAGTTATAGATTACTTGAAATGCATGTAGATTCTTTTATATTTTGTCAGCTGCTCAAGGTAGCAGTACTAATATTAAAGTGTCCCTTCTTTGACAGATAGCAGCTGTATTGTGTGTCTATTTTATATTTTTGCATCACGTTTTTGTCCATTTTTCATAAAATTGTGTTTTTGGCAAATTAGTGACATCACTAAAGACTGAAGTTAGAAAATGACAGACATTTGAGTTTCAGATTTTATACCCTTCAGAAAATTCATACTAATGCAAGACCTATTCTATTATCTTTCTAAGTTTATTAGAGCAATATTTAAAATTGTCCTTATTGTTGGGCCTTTGTCCCACTTCTGTGTATTGTCCAGATTTCTTGCTCTTGAGGTTGAGAGGTATGACAAATGTGTCAGGGCCATCACAGTCAGCCAGAGATTTCAAATTGTGACATGCTTGCCCCATGTAGTGACTCTGGATGTGTCCAAGCAAGGCAAGGAGTAGTTGTATCTACCTTGGATGGGGAGGACACACTGCATAAGTACTACAGTGGCTTTTATCTGTCCTTGATTTTGCAGAATGGTCTGGTTTCTGTCATATTTTTGTACTGTTGATTTATGCTTATTACTCAAAGTGCCTGTTGCTCTGTGTTTTAAGTAGCAATGCTTTAATGACCATTTGAAAGCCTTTCTGTTGTTGCCATGCAGAGAATACTTGACTAGATAATGTATAAGCCTTGGGTATTAAAGGACAGGATTCCATTATTTTAAAAGCTCATTACACTTGTTGGAGACTTCCAGTCATCTCTACAGACTTTATAAACAGAATGCCAATCATGTGTGGTCCATAACCTGTACAGTAATCCTTTAAGCAATGTATCTTGAGCTTGTTTCTTGTTTGCTTTTCATTTTTACTTTTATCATGTTTTCCCCATGAAACAAGTTGTCAGGCAGCAGGTCTTTTTGGATAAGAAACATTTTTACAAGTGGGGGCATCACATAGATTTCTACTTTCAGCATGTTACTTGGTACTTTAATAAAGCTGAATATATTATAATTAGGACTGCAGTGCAAGGAGAAGTGGTTTGAGTTGAGTGCTTCTGGTTTTCTTATACTTGATTTTGACTGGCATTCCAGTAATGTATTTAAAAAGTAATTTATTTTTTCATGCCTCACA
Organism: Protopterus annectens; assembly: GCF_019279795.1. NCBI lineage: Eukaryota > Metazoa > Chordata > Ceratodontiformes > Protopteridae > Protopterus > Protopterus annectens. The sequence goes on from NC_056742.1 coordinate 346,365,814, forward strand.
ACCTTTTGTTTCCATCTAGATATTAAGTAAGCTGTCATGCAGCCAATGCATTGAAATATTTTTATTCTTCTACACTTATTTTTGTCTTGATTGGACTTTCATAATGATGGTTTGCCACCCAGGGCAGCGTATTTAATTAAAGTTAGTTTTTTGTGGTTTTGTGCATAGCTCCTCCCCTTTCTGGTTGACCACACCCTCCCCTTGACCCCACCCATTCAGCTGTCTCCTGCAGCCCACCTGTGATTTGAAGTCACCAGCCGCCACTGGTACTAGATGCTAGGTTAGGAAGTAAGTCAGTCTCGAACCAGTTGGACTAAGAGTCTACTAACTCCAAATAATGTCTGACCATTCCATTCAAAAATATTGGTGGCTACTGTCAACCAAGGTAGCTCCTGAATCAGGTTAAGCTGAAGTAGTTCTTTCTGTTGATGAGGCTTAGTACTATTACACACTGAACAAGATAAAAGTGCTCTCTCAATGTCTTGTGATGTAGAAGGCCAAAATAGTAGTCCTTTTGCCCTTCTTTTGGTAGATTCAGTTTCTGGGTGACCATGATGCAAGACAGTAAAGTACTGTGGTTGCAAGGACTATGAACAGTTACGTTTGGACCATTCATAATGATAGCTTTGTCAGACAAAATCTCATCTCTGTATAGAAAATAAGGTTGCACTTCTTGAAGTAAACTAGATTTCTTTGACGGCCATCCTTGATTGATAAAGTGGTCAAGCCTTTGTAAAACTGGATCTGTGACTGTGTGTTCTCTTAGCTCATCAAGACGTGTGGAAGAAAAATGTCTCACATCCATAACTTCAAAATCTGCAGTTGATTGAGAACTTTGATTGTCATTCTGTTCAGTGGTATTTCTGGGTGATATGGATAATGTATCAGCAAGATAAAGAAGTTTGCCTTTCTTGTAGACAAGATTGAAATTATACTTTTGCAATCTCAGCATCATACACTGCAGTCTGGCTGGAGCTGAATGCATTGGCTTTCTCAAGATTGTGAGTAATTGTGGTCCGTTTTGATCTGGATAGATCTGTGACAAAAGGAGGTACTGCCAGCACAGGTAGCTGGAAGTTTGTAAATAATCATATGTCATTCATGAATATCAACACGATTCATATGCTTGTGTTACAAATGTATTAGAACTGTATCTTGTCTGTATATCAAACTACTGGTACAGAAGTGTGTGTTGAAAGGGTTTGTAAAGTACTGAGCTTAAAGATATATCCACAGTGTATCCTAATGGAAAAGAAGAGTAATGTATATACACTATTGTAACTGTGTAAATGTATATATTTTAACAGTGGAAACTGTAATGTAGAAGGTTGCAAAACTTCAGAAAATAGTTGAAATTAAATGATTTTATAACTGAGCCATAAAAAATGGTTTCAATGCAGCAAGGAGACAGGATGCCTAAAACTAGGGAGCCTTCTGCATTGTCTTGTAAGTGTTTTATTGTTTTGTCTTCCGGCACCTGCAAAGACCTGAGGGCTATGTATTTTTTCACAGGTAGATGCTAAAGGCTGGCAACTTCTAGCAATGGGGGTTTAGCTTGGTAACTAAAGTCAGTTGACAAGAGGTGATGTCAACCTTCAAGCTAACCCAGCAGTAATATTTGAGATATTAATTTAATGACTCTCTGAGAGAGACAGAGCATTCTATATTTTGTCTTTGACCTGACAAGAACATACACTGACCACATCTGCCTGCTTGTTTTTCTGTAAGTAAGTTAACTAGGATACAGTAATTTCTCTAAGATTCAGTTGGGAATATAGTGAAGTATAGCTTAGATGTTTCCTGTATTTATTTGAGACTGTCCTGCAATGTTGTTCTAAGTATTTCCTGTGATTTTGAACTGATGGAACTGTGATTATTTACTGAATATTTACCTGTTCTTTTATTATTTCATATTAAATATATTTAAACCTATCATTGTGGCTGATATTTGTGAGACATATTTATGTTCTGAGAGTACTTGCATATTTATTTCGTGACACTGTGGGCCACTCCTAATAGCCTTGTTCTTGGTCAAACTACCATTTGTATTGATGGTAACATTACATAGTAAAGGCCTTAAAGTAGCTGATAAGGAGTGACTGGTGGCAATAATTACCTTATAGTCTGGGGAGAAGAGTGACAGCCTTTCCCTGGTGTGTGTGTATAAATCAAACCTCAAGAGTGTGTGTGTGTCTCAGCTACTTGGGCAGTGACACAAAGCACTGGTTGGGCAGAGGGTGCTAGACTCCTTGGCTTGGAGATCTTCACTCTATAGCTGTGCCAGTGGGGAGTCTTATTTGGGGATCTGGAGAAGGAGAGTGAAACCAACCCCAGACTGACTGTGGTCTCTGTGTGCTCTTAAGGGAAATTGCACTTGATGCGAAGAGCTGCATCTTGAAATATTGTGTGTGCACCTGTCATACTCCCAGTGTGTATGTCCCCCACTGTTGCCAGTGGTGAGGATTGAGGCTTCTTGATTACTGGGCCAGTGGTGGGGCATCAAAAGGTCTACCATAAACATAATCATGGAACTTCGAACATGCAAACACAATTGCTAAGAGCTCTTTCTCAATCTGGGCCTACAGCATCTCAGTTTGGGTAAGAGTTCTCAGTGCATACACAACAGGTTGATCCTCTTGTAGAATGACTGCACCAAGACAAAATTTTGAAGCATCACAGGAAAGTGTAACTGGTTTGTGAACATCATTGTATTTGAGCATAGGTGGACTAGCAACTCTCTGTTTCAGGACATCAAATGCTCTTTTGTATTGCTCTAACCAAGACCAGGATACATCTCTGTGTCACCTCTCTGAGTGATGCTGAAAGTTGGCTCAAGTCTGGAATGAACTTGCCTAGGTAGTTGACTATGCCAAGAAAACTTTGCAGGGCTTGAAGATTGTCTGGAGCTGGCATATTGAGAATGGCTGTTTGTTTTGGAGGGTCTGCTTATAGGCCTGTACTCGTGAATAAATGTCCAACATAAGGAACTTCTTGTAGCCTGAATTTGCATTTCTGTGCATTGAGCTTAAGATTCGATTGATGTGCTCTTTCTGGAACTTTTCGGAGGTTTCTGTCATGCTCTGCTTCATATCACGACCTCCCACTAGTATGTTGTCTACTATAATAGCACAAGGATACCCAGAAAAAATTTGCTCCATTGGACAGTGAAAGACCTCACTTACAGAATTTATCTGAAATGGCATTCTCAAAAATCTGTACCTGCCAAATGGAGTACTGAATGTATTGTGCCATGAGGATTTTTTGTCGAGCTAAATTTGTCAAAATGAACTCTGCATTTAAGACTGAAAAAATAGTGGAATTTGGCATCAAGGCTGCGACTTCTTCAACTGTGCGCATTGGATGATGAGGTCTTGTTAGTGCTTTGTTCAAATCCCATGGATCAATACATATTCTAATGTCATCTGAGCTTTTCTTATGAGCTACCACCATGGACAATACTCATTCAGTTGGAGTTTCCACTGGACAAATTACACCTTGTTGCACCATTTTGTCTAACTTGGCTTTGACTCTGTCCTGCATGGCTGTTGGTACTTTATGTGCTGACCTGATAATTGGACTGACCTCTGGATCTACCTTCATGGAGTACACAACTGGAAGTTTGCCTAGTTTGTCTTTGAAGAGACAAACCACACAGGAACAGAATGGATCCAGGAACAGAAAACAGCAACACTGTAGTGAATATCCAAAGAATTTATTTGTCCACAAGAACAGAGATTAAGCACTTTCGTATAAGTACTTCTTCAGAATCACAACACTAAACACATCCAGCACTCTTAAATACTCCACCCTTAAAACCCTAACTAACGAAAATAACAAATACATTAACCCATAACATAATAATAATTTTAACAGTCATAGTATAGGTCAATGTATTTGTTATTTTCATTGGTTAGGGTTTTAAGGGTGGGGTATTTAAGAGTGCTGGATGTGTTTAGTGCTGTGATTCTGATGAAGTACTTATACAAAAGCACTTAATCTCTGTTCTTGTGGACAAATAAATTCTTTGGATATTCACTATGGTGTTGTTTTCGTTCCTGGATCCATTCTGTTCCTGTGCGGTTTGTGCCTTCTACATGCTTTTGTGTTTGGTTGTCTTGAAGAGATCAGCATAGGTAGAAAAAATATACTGGGCAAAATTAGAGTAGTTGTCTTTTAAGCTAACATGATGGACTTCCTTATTAAATGAAAGCAGTCCCATTTTCAAACAGTATGTGAGCCCTAATAATAAATGAACATGCCTCATGACCAGATAAAATAACAATTTGTAGCGTCTTCCACTCTGTTGGAAGTAACATGAAAGCACTACTGAACCTTTGGTGTGGATTTCTTCACCTCCATAAGCAACAAGTTTTGCGCACCTTGCCAAATCAAGCCTTTCATCTTTACATACTCTAGCAAACGTTTCTGTAGACATAACATTGCACTTAGAACCTGTGTCAACTCTGAGTTCTGTGGGTTTGCCATTTATCCGAACAGTACAAAATATTTCATTATTTGCCCTTAAATCTACTGCATTGACCATTTCATGAAGCACTGACACACCATCAACATAAAGAGTAAGCTTGCTACAATCTAACTGATCAACTCTTTTTCTTAAAATGTTCCTTTTTAATAAAAGAATGTGGGCCTTTTGATTTACAAAATCTTTTGAAATTATTCCATTTGTGGCATTGTTGACCAAAAGCTAAATATTTTTCCCTTTTAGGTTCATGACTGTCACCACAGTTGAGACAGTTGATAACGAAACTAGATTGGGGCCCATGCTTTGAGTTTGCTGGCTCGCTCTTGTGCTTCACTGAGACTGTGAAATCTGGAATGTGCTAGAATGCTCTGGGGTTTACTAGTAGATGCTGCAGGGATTGCAACTGCCAAGTGCTTGGGCCTGTTTCTTTTAATGTGCTGCATAATATCAACATGAGCTTTATCACTGTACCTTCTAAAGCTATTCTCATTTGTAAGCATATTTGTGTGCTTTTCTGTGAGTTTGTATATCTGACAAACCTCATTGGCCTTATTCAAAGTTAAATCACTGTCACAAAGTAAAATCTTTCTCACAGCATCATCTTTTATACCACACAAGTCTTTCCTTTATCAGCTCATCCTTTAAGTCACCAAATCTGCACGTTTTAGCTTTATGTCTAAGGTCAGTTATATATGCTGCAAACGTTTCATCCTTGTGAAAAATAAGAGCCTTTCCATTGTAACATTTGTCTAGTGGTGACACGTTTCTCTACATTTACATTTTAAGCACTCTGGGTCTTCCCTTGACTCCACCGATACAACAATATGATGGTTCCCCCCTCTCCAGTATAGATGGCAGGTGCATACACAAGTGAACATTCCCTTTCTATATCTTCTGACATAGCTAAATTAAGTTGAATAAATGCCTTTGTATGGCCATCTTTGTCTGAAAATGCAGCCTGTATGAAAATGTTATACTCTTGCTCAAACACACTCCAGTTCTCAGCAATATTACTGTCAAACACAAGTGCACTGGGTTTTCAAAATCCATCTGCCATGCCCACAAAGTATGAACAAACACTGAAAATATGGCCCTTGCAATTACGTATGAACAAACTGTTCTGTGAGCTTGTAACAGCATTCAAATGCACAATAAATTCTTCAAAATACTTTACAAAATATGCTCTTTAATGGCTGTATTTTTCAAAATGTGCTTTCTAATGGCTGTACTTTATGAAACAACTTTAACAGTGCACAAACATGCAAACACTTCATACACTTCTGATAACTCGGATAGCTTTGCTTAATATGAAAAACACAGTTTGCGAAAATGCATTTGTTTCCCTTTATTTTGTTTTATGCAATTTAAACTTTATTTCAAACATTTTCCATAGTAATTCGAATATTTTTATCAATATCATACATATCTGTGTTTGTGAATGTTATTTAAAGTGTTCTGTATGCCTCGTTTCATATTATGTGAAAAAGAAATAGTGCTGAGCAAGTGTTAATATCTGAAATTCATTTTTGACCTGTTTTATGAAGTATGCACATTTTTGGGATGGTCCACTGCTGTATATTCCACCAGCATCTGGATAAGTGCCTTAAATCATTTCCGCCAAGCCATTTTAAACTTTATACTCCTTTGGTATGCCGGTTCTGACTTCAGGTCCATTTAGATATGCTGTTTCTGGTACCATGTCCTTTAGACATCCCGCTTCTTACACCATGTCACTTGTTTGTCTCTAATACATATAACAAGAAGGCTTGGGGTTTTGTTCAGATGCTTTAATACATACAAACACTTCAGGCTGGATAGCAACATCATTAAATATGAACGAACTAATAAACAGAGCTTACAAACATACATGCTTACATCTCAACAGCTAATTACAAAATGGCAATCAGGCTCGCTTGTGCTCAGTATTTATACACTAGTGCAATCCCTTGGATAGCTTCTTAAAGGCATATACACATAAATTAGTCTACACTACTGATGTGATTCCACCAGAGTGGCTTGTTTTTTTTATATATTTTGTTTTGAGTTTCTCCTGAAATAAAAGATTTTGTTTTGCAGTTTTTGGAAATTGTTTTTATATAAAGGTTATGATTGTACACTAGTTAAATTTAAAGGTTATGTTAACAACAATTATGTTGGTGTAACTTGTACTTTAATAATAGAATTATTTGCTATGAATTTTCTTAATATCATGGTTAACAAAATGTTGGACGGTATAATTTACACCAGTGTGTATGGGAAGACATTTTTTGAGAATACTTTTCTTCTACCCAAATGTGATCACCCCTAACATATAAGTAGGACAGTCTGAGATTCCAAATTATGAAAATCTATTAAATTTGCAATGTTGATAGTGAGCTTAGGATAGTGTCTGATGATTTGGTGCACAGAAAATTACAATTAACATTAATTCAGGAGGAGGCCACAAATATGTCCAGGTCTGACTTGCTGGTATATAAAAATGGCAACAGCCTACAGCATACTGACATCAGGTTTAACACTACTTAAAGTGTTTATACTTTTAAGATCAGGCTTGTAATAAATAAACATTGGTCCACACTATGTAATGATTTTTTTTACTGTCTGTTTTACCTGAGAAATGGAAATTTGGATATAGAAGAAGGAAATCTTTGAAACAATTATTTAATGGTCACAAAAGGAAACATAATCCTTGTTTGGTTGAGCTCTACTTAAAAGCATCCAGCAGACAGTAAGGAATGTGGGACATGTGGAAACTGCAAGGTTAACATCACTCAATTTTCCAAAGTAAACTCTTGTACCACATTTAACATCATGCATTTAATAACCCACATTTTCGATTGGGTGATTTATTTATCTGCTTGTATCTTTGAAGCATTCTGTCTTGGACAGACTTGCTAGCAATTAAAGGAAATAATTTATGTACATTTCAGTGACAATATAATGTATTGGTCATGTTCTAAATCAAATGTAAGTAGCAAACCTTTGGAGTTGGATATAACCTCCTTACCATATACAATACCAAGTTATGCAGTTTTTATACAACATATTTGTTGTTTTTGCATTTTATTTTGCCGAACAGGACACCTCCACTGAACTTTTTTTTCTCAGAGTTGAAAATCCCAGTCATGACATCATGAAAGATTAAATCCGTAATGCCTCCCCACCAAAATTAATTTATAGGGTGCTGTACTTCCATGCTAAATGCATCAGAAGTAGTTCCTAGAAAGACACACTGGCAGCTCTTTTTGGAGATAGAAGACCTCACATTAAAAGATAACCTGACTATTTATGTAGCAGTGAAACCGCAATGTAAGTTATAAGCTTCTCCTCAAGAGGTAAGTTGTTTACTTACCCATAATGCTTTGCAGTTGTATGCAGATCATAGCCCAATACCATCTATGACATTTTGTGGGAGTGGTTATAGAAACCTAAAATATCAAACACAATATAATCTTAATTTTTTTTTTTCAGAATCATTTGTAACTTTAGCATAAAGAATATAACAAGAAATAACATTAATTGTAAAACAAAGATGCTTCTAATGTCCTTCTCCCATGCTTTGGCCTTCCCCCTAATCTTGGGAGATTATTTCCTTACTTTCCATAGCTCCTATTTCTCTCTTTCTCTTTCCTCCTCTCCTTCAACCATCTGTATTATTGTACTTCCATCTTAAGCAGGTAAGTTTAGTCATGCTATTTTCTTTACCTTTACTCTTTTCTCTTTATCCCTGTCTCCATGGCTCTCCATAGCCTTGCTCTGATGTATCCTCAATGTTTTTGCACAGTTTGTACTGAATGCAATTTCCAAGGAAGCACTTTCCCCATTATCCCAGGAAATTGAAACCCACTCTCCCAAATCCCTAGACTTCTAAAGTGGTTATTTTTATCTTGCACATTTTTTGTACTTTAAGCCATACTCTTTTCCAAATAAAATCTTATTTCCTTGCTTTGAGTTCTCCAGATAGTAAGCAACACATGCAGGATCCTACCCTACTTAGTCTTTTTAACCTTGTTTTCTTTGCAGTCACAGATCCCCTGCTTCCATTAGTTATGTTTTGCTTTTTGTGAATATGGCAAGAACTGACTATCCACCTCAGGAAAGTACACGTCCACAGTTATTCATCATCTTTTTCAAGGTATACTTTATGATCCTTAATGCATCATATTTATACCTGTACAGGTAGTCTTTAAACTGTGGGCTCATCATGTTTCAGCTTTTATACTTATCACCTTTTCTTCATGCTCCTTTTATCAGTTTATTTGCACATTTACTTAAATGATTTTAACTGGGTAATTAACTGATCCAAAGACCATTTCCAGCCACAACTTGGACCAAAAAACAGTAACAATATTTATGAAACACATACATTTCAAATCAAGCCAACTTTTACATTCAGGTTACATTATAACCAAAATTTGCAGTTCAATGACTACAAGAACTGTAGCTACCTCAAATGGCACCTGGGCAATCCTCCAGAATAGAGCTCATTGACCCAAGGTTGACGACGAAAAAGAATGCTGAGGACCAAGAAAAAACATCCTGTAAGGTCATGGATTAAAAAAATGGTCTTGTTTTCTGCTCCTGTGAACATATTTAATTATTTTACTACAGTTAGACAGACAGCCACCCAGTTACTAACACTACATATTCATTGATTTAAACAGCTGTTTTTATAAAGATAGCTTATGCATTAGTTCAATAATATAACCTAGTTACGTATAACAGATGCACTTATTTTTGCTCATTAGGTGTGCTTTTAAGAACTTTCAAACGGAGCTAGTTTGCTAGCTTTTCATATTTTGTCTGGTAGATTATTGTATGCTAGCAGGGTAGCTGTGCAGAAGAGAAGGCTCTTTCTGTTGTTCCCACTGTTTATTAGGATCTTTGTAACTGTAGGGTGTATTAACTGATTAATTCATACTGGGGGCGTCTAATAAGTATGGTGCTTTTTAAAGGCGGGTGGCAGCTTTCCTTTAGTAGCTCAGATTACAGTGTTTAGTATAAAAATATGCTCTTATTTCATCTGATAACTATTTTGTTTTCTGTACAGTATCAGAATGGTGTTCCCTTTTATATGGCAAATGAATATGAGAATGCTATTATCAGCTGTTTGAAGAGTAACAATGTTTTGTTAGGAGTTTGGACAGATTAGTGTAAGATTGTACTGAAAGCATTGAACTGTGGACATTTTGGCTATTGCTTAGGCTTCAGTAATAAGTAAGTGGGAGGTTCTAGAGGATATTTTCTGCTACTTGAGAACTTTGTCAACCTGCTAGTCTACATGTCTGCCAAAGGATAACTTATCTAAAGTAATCTCCAATACCTCTGTAGATCAGTTGAGGGTTTGGCTATTCGTTTGGATCCTTAATGTTGAGAGGTTGAGCTTGTATGAGCCATTTCTGAATTCTTATTTCTACATACATCTGGGTATTAACAGTTTGATTATTAGAAGTCAGCCAATTATGTACAGTAGAGAGTCAGTTATCCGAACTAATTTGGACCTAGGGTAGTTCAGATAATCAAATGTATAATTGAACCAGATAAAAAACCTCTAAAATCTTGTTTTTTTTTCTGCATGCAGAGAATACACTTTTCACCCATTCAATGATTCCAGTGGAAAATAAAGAATATTTTTCACATATGAGCAGGCTACAGGCTCAAAAAACAAACACAAGTGAATATGTATAATTACATAATCAAACTTTATGATTTTTCCTACCTGAAAACCTTGGAAGGCTGCATTCATATACTTTACATTTCAGATAACTGATGTTTGGATAATCGATTTTCTAATGTATCTGTGTAACATCATCTTGTAATTATTTATTTAATGTCCTGTATTAAACATAGAAATATCTGTGGATAGTGTGCACTTGAGTTTTGGACGATCATAAGGTAGACTCATGATAAATTAAATAGCAGGGGCCCCACCACTGACATCTGTGGAATTTCCTTTGTTGTATACCTTATCTCAGAGATAGAATTAAGTTGTACTACAAGGGGCCATGCTGTCAAGGTAGTTTTAAAACCTTTAAACTACTACTTTTGAGCCAATTGAATTTTGCTTATCTGTTGATGCTGTTGGTCAACAGTTTTGTTTGGTTAAAGTATACAGTGCTCTTCAGTTAGCATTGCTGGGATAGAGTCTGTGTTTGTCTTTATGTAATACTTTTGAATATATTGTAATATTTGATTAGCTTTTCCAGAATTTTGCCATCAGGACAGGAATTGGCCAGTAGTCAGTGACTATGGTGGGAGTAGTGACTTTGGGGAAAGACAGTTTTAATGAATGTTTAAAACTGGGTGGAATGAATTTGATAGTGTGGGTGAGACCGACTATATGCTGAAATTGGTATGTAATGTATGAAAATCTGAGTTGAGATGGTAGTCTCTCTTATATAATAGCTCCTGGATGTCCTTTTTTTTTTTGTTTGGAAAAGGTTCTAAAGTAGAAGAGGGCCTAGGAAATGCATTTCTGTAGGATATCTTTGTGGTTGGTAGCAGAATAAAATATTTTGATAAAAGGGGAGTAGGGGTAGGTATGTTGCATTTCAGTTTATTAATATTTTAAGGTGGGTTGTATATTGGCGATAACTTTTTAAAAATATGCTATTAGTATGAATGCTTTTTATTAAGAATTTTATTAAAAATTCCATAATGATTACACAAATAATTACTGAAGTGGTTTATAACAACTTGAATAAAATAAAACAAATTAACTATTTAAAATATATACAAAAGCATGTCAAAGATAGCATCATAGAATTTTTGAGGATGTATAATGATAAAATTATAACTTAGTAATGCATATTGTCTAAAGAGTGTTAGCTCCATTGTTTCAGTAAGTCTAATATTCTACTCACATGATTTATAAATTAAGACTTTGAGGATAGTTTCATTTTAACGGTAATTTTCTTGTTGATGACTTCCCTGAGAAGTGAGATAAATTCTTTGAAGAGATGAATTCTATCTTTCAGTCTGTTAATGGCAATGATTTTCTTTGTGACTGGTATGATAGCCCAAATTAGGTAATAATGTTCTTTCTTTAAAAAAGAATTGTACAAAAATATGCAATACCATATATTTATTCAACTGTATTTTATCTGACCATAAAGATTTAAGGAACTCTATTAAGCTTTTCAGTATTTGCAGTCAAAGGTAATGTGTTCCCAGTTAACTTTATTGTCTTAGTCACATTAATATTTATTGTCATTTTTTTTGTAAAATGTCACTAGTTTATCAGGTATATAAAAAGACGCATGAAGACACTTTCATGCAAAAATACACCAGTAATGGAATGAAGAAGTGTTCTTGACAGATTGATGAATAAGTGATTTATTACTTTCTGTGAAGTAGTTATTGTCTTTCATTCCAGAATGTTTTTGTTAAAATAGATCTTAACTTGTATAAATATGTCATACAAAAATAATTAATTTTGGTATATTAGTATTGTGATGTAATATAGCTTTATGAAAGTTTCTCTCGGAAAATTTCTGATACTTTACATTAATACCCAATCCACTGGTTCAATATCAAATTCTGCCATTTTTTTTCTTTAGTGGATTGTAATGAACTATTATTAAAACAGTTAAATCATCCACATTTGTTTTCTTTACATTAAAACTGTTTTGAAACTATGCTCCTTCTAATAAGCCTTTAGTTGAGAGAAAAAACGAATAACCTAAAAACCTAATAAATTAAACCAGAGTTTTATATTAGTTTGGTTAAAAAAATATTTTTTAAATTTTTTAAAATTGAGTTGATATTTGAAATTAAATGGAGTAGGGATATTATATTGAAAGCAGCTGCAAACAATTAGCCATAAATAGTTGTTTGTTAGGTTGTGATATGGATTTAACATTTTTATTAAATAACTGTATTTGTAATATTTTCCATTTAGCTGAATAATCAAAATCAAATCAATTAACTATTAATTTACCTAAAGGTGCTTTACCATATGTTTCAGTATTTGGAAATGTTATGCCCCCTTTCCCAAGGTCTAATATGATGAAAATAAGCAGTTCTTGACTTTTTGTGGTATCATAAATCAGTTACATATTATTAAATGCCTTAAGATAAGGCTTAGCTAAATAAAGAAATGTTGCTTGTTTAATGTACAAAACTTCCAACAAAATGACCATTTTTATTATTTTACATCTGTCCTCAAATCATTTTCCAAGATTCTGTTAATTTAGATATAATATCTACATGTTTCTGATAATTTGCATTTTTTATTTCATCGTGTATTCTCAAGTGAAATACCCTTAATAGAAATAATAGATCTTGAGATTCTTCAGAAAAGTCAATATGAGATAGGATAGTTTAATCAAAATGTTTATTCCAAGGAAAAAATTTAGATTTGTGATTATAGAATTATAAATTTTAGATTATTCCAAAATTGTGTATGATATTTGAGATGTCCCTTATAGTAATATGTAAATCTGTTCAAGTTAATATAGTATTGTATGCAAAAAGCATTAATTTAGATTCATAATCCTTGCCAATTTTGATTCCCTGAATTATTTGGTTTATATTTATTAAGATTGCTAGTTTGTTCATCATTAATTAAGGAGGAAATAAGTTTTTGTAAGCTATCTGTAAAATTAGACATAATTTATAATCTAGATTTAAAAGAGATATTGACCTGTAAGATGAACAAGAAAGAGAATGTTTAATTTATTTTTAGAATAGGGGTTAATAAGATATTATTTCATCAGGAAGGTGTAATTAAATGATTTTGGATTTCTAAAAGGGCATTGTGTACTAAGGGTATCATATTATGTAGTAGTAATTTATATAATTCTGAAATTAAACCATCCTGGCTAGAAGATTTATTCTTTTTTAGTTTCTTTACTTGTTTAGAAACTTCTAAAAGTGATATTTTTAAGCAAAATATTGTTGGGATTTTCTGACTGTGTCAGAATATTCAACTTGTTTAAGGAATTCCAACCAGTCTCTACAGCTTTCATTCGTTCACTACTCAAAAAATTAAAACCTACTACTCTAGCTGCAGACCTTCTCCCAGCTGAATATTTGCAAAAACTGCTGATACCATAGCGTACCTTGTTTACATTCTAATTAATCGGGCCATATCAGAAGCCTCAGTCCCCTCTATCTGGAAAATATCTCATGTCATACCCCTCCATAAAGGTGGTAACTCTACTGAGTTATGTAATTATAGACCCATAGCCATCTTATCACCTCTGGTAAAAATAATGGAAAAATGTGTCCATAAACAACTCCTGAACTTTCTAACCCAAAACAACCTACTGGCTAACTCCCAGCATAGCTTCAGACCATACCATAGTACCACCACAGCTCTCCTCACCTTCTCTAATGCAATAAACTATAACAGGAACAACAACAAGCTATCTTCAGCCCTTTTCTTGGACCTGTCAATGGCTTTTGACATGGTTAACCACCATCTTCTCATCAACACCCTGGCAACAATGTCCCTAGGTAATCACCCTCTCCGATGGTTTGAATCCTACATGCACAATAGACAACAATCCGTCTTATGGCAGAACAAACTCAAAAACCTCCTACCCAACACTCTAGGTGTCCCACAGGAGTCTATTTAAAGATCACTTCTGTTTTCCATTTTTATCAGTGACCTCCACACTGTAATTCCTGAAGCCATCTGCATTCACTATGCAGACGACTCAACACTGATCTGCACTGCCACCTTGCAAACAGAACTGCTATCAATAACTCAGAGTACTTTCAACCTAGTAGAGAACTGGCATGCTGCTCGCTGTCTGATTCTCAACACTAATAAAAAAAGCTCCTACTTTTCACCTCCACTCAAAGATCCATGGCATTATCTCTTTCCATTAAGGCTAATAACGATACAATTATCTCTCCAGATGCCCATACAAAAACTACTAGGAATTATTATAGACAGCAGTCTTAAGTTTGATGTGCATGTCAACAAAACAATAAAAACCATTAACAGAAAACTGGGCTCGCTTTATAGAATAAAGCCATTCCTTACCCCATATGCTAAGACCTTCATTGCCCGCTCCCATCTACTCTCTACACTTTACTCTTAGACTCTCAAACTGCTATAATAACATAGCTAGATTTGCAACTGGTCTACCCTATAGAACCCATCATTGTAAAAATCTAAATTATCTCGGATGGCTAGAGCTACCCAGACAGATTCAGTATAATCAACTCATTGTTGCTCTCAAAGCACTTAACCAACCAGATAATACACCTGCCCTGAAAAAAATCATCTACCCCCCACTCCAACTCCAGATAACTCTGATCATCTAACAGACTATTAGTGCAAACCATCAAATCCAACAACTCAGCTGGTGACTCCCTGTCCGCCAACTCTGCTGGCAAAATTTGGAATTCCCTTCCTGCTAACATTACCCTGGATAACCACCCTATCTCAATTCAAAATAGCTCTCAAGGAGTATTTCAAGTCTCAATGGATATGTGCCTGCTCCAAGCCTGACTAAATCTTTATGCATACTGGTGTATCTATCCTTTGTCTATAAGTGCTACTCAAATATCTTTGGTAAGCCAGTTTAGAAGATTGTTAGACTGTACAAATTTAAATGTACTAGAATAAGTGGTATATTTCCATAAATTTAACTAGACTGTAAAATGTGTTATATTTGTATTATGTTATGATTACTGCTGTTCGACATTACATTGTAATGACTGTATATGTATATCTTTGGAGCTTTTATCCCCGGGCCTTCACTGAAAATGGGCATGTATCCAGTCGGACTATCCCGGTCAACAAATGTAAAATAAATAAATATACTGACATAGTTTTATCATTAGAACTGTTTAAAGCGGTATAATATGCATTATAGTGAGATAAAATACTAAGGATGTCAGTTATTGTCTTAACATTTTTGAGTGATGTTATTGCCATAATATTTTTAGATCTTGATATTATTTTAGATATTTTAATTAAATTGCACATGCCTTGGGGTATCCCTGAATACATACCTCTCAACTTCTCAGTGCAAGAAATCTGGGCAAAGCCAGAAATAATGGGGGGAAAGGCCCAAAAATAGGGAAAGTTTTTAAATATTGTTCCTATAAATTTAGAAAGTTATTAGAATGACAGATTTTGCATCATTATATATTTTCTAAAGGCAATAAAGTCTGAAACTCAAATGTCTGTCAGCATTTAGTATTATTTAGTTACTTCACTCCGCAATGATTTGCCAGAAAACTACACATTTTATGTGGAACAATCCAAAACTACGAGGCAAAAATCTGGACATTCTGTAAAAATCAGGACAGCCTTGAATATGTGTTTAGTCTAAATTTCTCGAGAGCAAGTGAAATTTTATTTTGGAAAATATCTTGATATATATTTTTTGAAGTATTAACTAAGTCCTTTAGACTTTCAATATATAAGAAATATGGGTGTAGTTTATATGCCCAAGCTTACTTTATATCAAATATAAATCACCAACAAAATAAGTTTGATCACACATATAAAAAAAAACAAAAAAACAAAACCAATAATATTGAGAGAGACAAATTGTTTCCTCTCCTGATATTAAAATTAAACTTCACTGTAACACTAGCCTCAAACGTATCTGAATAGTGGCAGTGCACCACCTTAGTAATGGGTGCTAACTCTAACCATAATGCTGCCCATTCCCCCAATCCTAGCCCTATACCTTAAGGTCATTAAAACATTCCCAGAACACTGCCACCACATAAGACTGACTCAGAGACACAAACATTCAAGAACAAACACACACATTACATCTATCCCCTAAACTAACCTTTACCCCTATCCTAAAATACACAAACATACCTCCATCCTTCATTCAACTCTGACCCTAACTCTATTTATATGGAATCACTACTAAATACCGAACGCCCAAAATCCTGATGCATAAAATACCGAGACCACATGCCCGAAACCCCACAATACTGAATATGTAAAACCGCAAAATTCAATATCACGAAAGTTACACAACCAAACAACACACACACACCTTCCCCCCACAACCAAACAGTGCATCCTACACTAGACATAGGCAGGGGGGCAAGCCCCACTGCACCCGTCATGTGGGGGGCTGTCCCCCACACCCCCCTGCATTTCACGCTTCTGGTCTTTCGGTAAAGCGGGGTTTCGGTCATCTAGTCTCGGTATCTTCAGCATCGGGATTTTGAGCCTTCGGTAATCCATAGTGATCCCATATATATATATATATATATATATATATATATATATAGATACACACACACACACACACACACACACACACACACACACACACACACACACACACACACACACACTCTCTCTCACCCCCCAACCCCTCTTACCTGTATCGACATTCTGTTTGTTCGACATATCCACTGGTCGTCCATCCTCACCTTTGATATATCCAGCTTTTGGCCATCTTCACCATTGACATAAAATCACACTCCTGTGTTTGTCGAACGCAGGGAAACTATATGTGTGTGTGTGTGTGTGTGTGTGTGTATAAATATATATATATATATATATATATATATATATACATACACACTCACACACACACACACACATACACTTTAAAAGTATGTCAGATTATTTCCTTGTTTATAAATATTGCCAGAATTATTTCCATAAAAAATACTCAGCTTTGCTATTGAACCATTGTTTGGAATCTTTCATATTAACATTCTGCTAATTATCAAGAGAGGCTTAAAATTAAATGATAGATTTAAGATGAAGATTTAAGATTATCCCTTTACTTTGTCTCTTACTGGCAATTAAGAGGTGATCTATGCCTAATTTACAAAGCAGTCACAAATCCAGCCCTGATGGAGTTGCTACTCATCTGCAAGACAAATAGCAAGAGGATCACCTTATCTATGGATCTAAACCTAGTCAGTGGTTCAAACAAAGCATGCTGGAGAAACAGATATGTGTCATAGAGATCAGCCCCATCTTTGGAACAGGCTTCCTATTCACGTTAAACAGAGCCCTTCCCTAGCCCTCTTTAAAAGCAGTTTGGATCAACGGATGGGGAGTCACAAATTCACATATGGGTAGTGTCTATGTCACTTATGGACAGGGGCAATATGTAAAATATTCTAGGCATATGCAACAACCTATACCATCTTCTTGCCCCTTGGGGCCACATATTGGGTAAAATTAGGTTATACTGGCTAGGTTTGTAAAGGCCCTTAAGCCATTAGCTTAGTAATCTGCTATGAATCTATGAACCTATTAAAGAATTCTGAGAAAGGACAAGAGATTCCTTTAAATTTATTTCATGTAGATGTTAATTTATGTGAAATGAATAATCAGTTCTGAACTGAGCACCAAAACCAGGTGAGATAAGTGAGAACTGAAGAGAATCTATGTCTATAAGTAAAAAGGTATCTTTTAAATTTAAAAATTCCATCCAGTGTTTTGTATTCTAGTAGTAGAGGTCAGTTTAGTATGTCTCAAAGAGCTTGATGCTTTTTTATTTAGTATACTATTAGAATCACCTAGTAACAATGTGCCTTTTGGGTTATTTAAAATAATATCAAGTATATTTTCAATAAGTTTAACACCAGTCCCTGTAAACCAGTAAGGTATAGCTAAGGTCCCAAACACATTGTTATAGCAGCATAACATGAGTTAGAAGGCAATCTTGTTCTTGTATTTGTATAAAACTTTTGGCATTGCTATATTTTTCACTAAAAGATCCTTGTTCCCCTTCTTTTACTATTAAAGGTAGAGTGAACTAGTATCTTAAATTTGGTCGGATTCCATATGTCTTTATTATTATGACCAAAATGAGATTCTTTGTAGAAATAAAATATTTGGTTTAAAGAAATAACAGTATTTAAGAACAGAGGCTCTTCATTTTGTTATTTAATCCATTAATATTTAAAAAGATAATTGTTAGTTCTTCAGTGATTTCAAGTAAGGAATTAATTAAATTAAGCTTAGATAATTTGAATAGTACTCTCATAAGCTGAATTTGTCTCCATTAATAAAAGTTGATTTCATTAAATAAATCAGTTGTGTTTTATGCTAGTAAATAAGTAAAACTTCTCTGACATATGAAAAAAAGAAAATGTTAACACAAATTATTAATAAAGTAATTAAAGTTATAAACATAAAGCATGGAATTTAAGAAATTCCTACTCTGGTATAAATTAAGATCTTATCAAACTGTCACCCAAACAAATTTAGTAACTTGTATTGTTTAGTGAATAATGAAACTAAACCGCTCTGCAGGAAAATAGGCTTACCAACAGGGAACAACAACAAGGATTATGGTGTATGTGCGTGGGTATTTATTTTTCATTTTTTTTCTTTTCCCATTTCTTTACTTCTCTCTCTCTCTACATTTGTTGTTCTTCTCTGTATTTGATTTTTTCCATTACAAATTTTCCTCTTCTGGACATTATTTTATTTTATGTATAACATTACCTTCCCTTTCCCTTTATATTCTCTGATTTATATCTCCTCTTCCTTCTCTTCATGTCATTGATTACACTCTTGTTCTTTTTCTGCCATGTTTCTTCTAGTTCTTCTCTACAGCTTGTACTAATGTTTTTAGCTTCTTTCATCTTACTGCAGTTTAACTTAGTTCCTTTCTACTTATATCATTATTTTTTTCTAATTTTTTTAAGTATCACAAGAGTATTATATTCATTTTAGTTAAATAAATGTAAGAAATTCTCTCTACAAAGTGATCAAGGTGATATGTTACAACATAGTAAGGCCACACATGAGTAAATAAAAGAATAATAGATATGCAAAGTATTGTTTGTTATATGAATTTATATACTCAGAATACATATGTCTTGAAAAATAGGAATATAAAATAAAGCAAAAAATTTTAATAGAAAAGAATTATTAACTTGTATGAGATGTCACATTTGGACTTTAATACAGACTTATTATAGTATCTAATAAGTTAGAGATGTAATAAATACAGATAATGCAAATAAACAATAATGATAGATTTAAATCCATACAGCTATTTGATATTTCTTCATGTAAAATGCAAAAAAAGTTAAATGAATAAATATCTGCATGAACTATTACTTTTAGTTACAGTGCATCATTTTTTGTTGCATTATCAAGGCCTGTAGTATATACTGAAATGCTCACAATATAAGAATGCAATAATGTGGAGAATGAATTTAAAGCAAAGACACTATCTTTCATCTCACTAATGGTGTGCATACTATGAAAGAACATATTCATCTACAAGTGATTTTTCTTAGCATACAATAAAATAATAACTATTTATAATTAGATATCTTGTAGAGGTTTCCATCCTAAATAGATATAATGGTATAAAGTTAATATGAAAGTCTGTTCAATATAATCAATGTTGCTTGTTTACGTTCCGATATATAATTCTTTAAAATTTTGATTGGTCCTTTAGCATCTTTTCATTGTTGCCCAATATCATTTATACAATCTTATTGTCATATGAATACAATAAAGCTAATATATTTGAAGAAAGAATGAGAATAAATATGTTGCATTATAACATATAAAAGAAAAAAATAATAATAAAAATAGCTATGTAAGATAACTCCTAGCAGACACACAGGACTCTGATCTCTTCTATACAGGAATGGATTGTATCTATGAATCCACATCAGGTTATGTGAGCAGAATGAAGCTAAGAATGCATGTTAGCAAGACAATGGCAAATTCAAATCTAACATATTCAATAAGAACAACCATCAAAAATCAACAGAGTAAGCAAACTATGAACATCTCCTGCCCACATACTGTCAAAGAAGAGAAAACAGTCCATTGAAAAAGCACCTCCCATCCTTCCTTTTCTTTCCCATTTATTGATACAACAAAAACCTTGCAAATGAAGTACACCTCCCTGACTAGACATTCCACACTTTGCAAAGTGAATCAGTGCTGGGAGGATCCATAACAACATGAAAACAGGCAGTAGTCAGGGAAATAATGTCACAGTAAAGTATCAGATAAAGAAATATCACTTTAAGATTATATAACCATTGTGACTAAATGAACATAAAGATGCAGAGGAAGTGCAGAAGTATGAGTGAACTGTTAAGAAAATGGACCAAGGTTGGTAAAGTCAGAATTTGTAAATATAACATAGGAAGTAATGTAAGGTTATATTGTTATAGGGGTGTGAGGAAAATATCTGCATGCATAGTCCAAATGAAAGCACAAATTTTAGGAAGTGAGCAGAACAAAATAAATTGAGAATGTGTTTGCTGTGTAGAACAGGAGGATTTGAACCTAGGTAACATTCCATTTTAGACATTAATTTAATTGAAACTTAATGAAAGAAAAGTGTTGAGGATAGAGAAGAGAGACATGAGTGAAATAGGACATTAATTCAAAAAGATGATCATATAAAATCAGTTCAAATGAAAAAGGAATGCTTGCTGTAAAATTGAAAGACAACACTACTTTTACAATTAAAGTAAACACAATAGATATAGATTATTTTTGGTAGCTAAGCATTTTTGTAACATTAAAAAACAAAGATAAAAGATAGGAGAGACTGTATGAAATGATAATATTGGTTGAATTTAATATAAATATTTAAAAAAATGTGAATTATTGGCTGAAGAAAAATGCTTACTACAACATTTATGAGATATTACAAATGAAGTTACTTAAAGGGATCAATGATATTAATCAAATAACATAGGACAGATATTATATAAGTTATGAATTTTAAAAGACTGACTTGTTAGCATATGTGTGCAGTACGGTAATATGGATAGCATAAAATTATTTATAAAATAAATGCCAGACTTTTTTTCTTTTCATGGTGAGAGGATTGCTAAGTTGTTTTTTTTCTGGTAACATCTGACCATTGTTGCTTTTCTGAGCCTAAACCATATATTTAGTAGTAGAACAGATGATGATCTTAACAAAGGCAGTACTGATTGGAGAAAAAGTGCAATTCTTTCTGGAAAAAGAAGTTGAGATTTGATATTATTATTATCTTTTAATAACTTGATCAATGGCCAACAATTATTTTTTCTAGAGTCTTAGTTGTGGCGGAGGTGTTATCAAATCTAATTAAGTTTTGACCATGTTTGAGAGGAGCTTTAGACCAGGCAGTTATAAAAAGAGTTATTTGTCTGGAAATGACATAAACTTGACATCTATTGATTTTGGAGGTTGCAATTTAGATGAGGAAGGTGGTTTGTCGAGAGAATGATGAGCCCTCTTTATCCCATGTGAGAGACCTTCTTGCAAGGTAAGAAAGCTGGATATCCATGTAGTGAGAAATGAGATGATGACTTTGCCCTCATTTTTTCCAGGAGTCCACACATCCATTTCTTAAATCTTCTTTCATAATTTTCTAAGTATTCCACCTTGTTCAGAAACCAGCTATTTTGTTTGACAATCTTGCATTTCATTTTCTTGAAGTCTTCCATCAGTGTCAGTTAGTGAAGTTTCTGTCTTGAAGCTTAAAATGTTGTTTCTAAAGCATATCTTTAAGTAAGTCAGTTTATTTCAAACTGTTTTCCTGAATGTTAAGCCTGTCTTGGAAGGAGTCAGTTTTTGTGGAAAGATCTTGAGAGGGCATCATCTGCTGAATATCCTTTTTAGAAATGATTCTGAAAGGACAGATTTTGATAATTTCATCTTTAGGTAGCTGAAAGTAAGCTAAATAAATGTTTTTGACAGAAAAATTCCTAATTGCTACCAAAAGGTCAGTATGATCTTGTTGACAGACAATTAAGAAGTTGATTTGGTTAAAAAACTTTATAAGTTTAAACATTTCCTATATTTTTAAAAATAGTACTGCATAACTATTTACTAAATATGCTTTCATTTAACTATCTTGACTCTGCACCCCATCATGTATGGTTTTAATGGTCTGACGGAGCCTTTTTTTTGTTCATTAAGTAGATTGGTTTGCAGGGAATATAGGCAGGACACTTTGGCTTTGTTGATTATTCTGGTACCCCCTCTTAGCCTTTGGAAATGTTCTCTTTTGCATTGCTTACTAATGTCCATTTTGTAGTCTAGTCATACTTTGCTTCTAGTTTTAATTTCTGTCTTTGGATCATTTATTAACTATAGTGTTTTTGTAACTCCTGTAGATAATGTTTTTGTAGCAGAAATAGCTTGTCTTGTGTGGCATTTATATATTATAGTAGGCTGAGAGTGTTGTTGGATCATTGCTATTCTATACCTGCTTTCAATGTATGTAGTTCTGTTCTCTATAGGGATTCAAATCCTTGAGAATGATACAGGTTAGGATGAGTATGGAAGTTAGTTTTCACATTTTACATTTTGAGGTAATAAGAACTGGATAATAGTCACTTAGTGTATGTAAGATAATTTGTAGGGCTAATAATTTATCAGATAGGTTTGGAATAACATCTAGGTCTGAACTTTTATCTGTCATATGACTGGGTCTGGTACCTTCTATCTCTCAAGCTGAGTCAGATTGTTTCCTGCTATATCCCTATGTAGTTGTTGTAACTTGGAGTGTCCTGTCACTGTTTAGGTATCCAACTACTATCAGTTTACGATGTATGGTTTTGGTTAGTATATTGCTCGGGGAATCTTGTATTAGATTAGCAGAAGATGTGGGAGGAGTATATATTCTGGCAATGAAGAATTTTGTTTTGCCACTGCAATCCTATTTATTTATTTATTTTTTATTTGTTGAGCATGAACGTGGCTAGAAATTATTTACGTATTGTTTAGGTGTTGCTTAAGTGCAGTTTTGAAAATTTTAACTATTTTTCAAAAGTGTAGTGGTAGAGAATTTCAAAGTCTGGAGACATAGCAGGATTAGAACAATTTTCCAGTGGTATTGTTAGATTTTGAGGTGAATAATGGTGATGTATTTTAAATGCGTAGAACCCTGGTGGTGGAATAGTGTTTCAATATGTTTTGTAGTGCTGGGCAGTTTTCTGGCTTGTATATTAGGCTACGTTTAGTAAGTAATTGTGAGTAGATAAGAACATTGTTGTTGCTCCAGCCAGTGTAGTAGTTTTAAGGCTATGCAGAGATTACATTTTGTGGATGGATTGGTGGCAAATCTGGCAATTTTGTCATATCAGCTGTCTAGTTTCATTTTTTGAGTGCTATTAAGTCTGGATGGGAAGGCATAAAGGGGAGATAGAAGCAAATACGTAAATGCAATGTTTTTTACAACACTGTCAGTAAGATAATGTTTACTTCTGTATGATAAACTAAGTTTCTGGTGTTTTTTAAAGCTTATGGAATGTACAAACTGAATTTTAGGTGTTTATCAGTTACTGATGTCTGTTCTGCTGCAATTTTTGAAGAGTATTATGAAATAGTTTTTTTATCAATATTTTGTTGAGTAAAGAACATCGGTTTTGTCTTTTTTGGATTTAGATGAAAGTGAGATTTTCTTAGCAATTTTTCAATGGATTAGGAGGAGTCCTGGATGAGGTCATTAAGTTTTGAGAAGACTGAGTCAGAGCAGATGAGGATGGCATCATGTGCATATTGTATTATGGTTGCTTGCTTAGAGGCTGCATGAAGCTTATTTATAAAGATATTAACTAAGAGGAGGCCAAGTATTGAACCCTGAAAGACTCCAGTGGAAACAAGGTAAAAGGGGTATAAAGTCATGGAGCCATTTTATTGCCTGCTATATCTTTGAGAGATTACTATGGAACCATGAGAGGGTTGAGCAGGAAAAGCTGAGAAATGAAAGTTCTGTGACTAGGTTTTGGTGAAAAATGATTTGAATGCTTTTGATAAGTTGAGGAAGCTAGATAAATAATAAGTGATACTGTGTCCAGAATTTCTCCTGTGGTTTATGGTATTAGTGAAACTGAGAAGGTGACTTGTAGTATATACAGGACAAAAACGATGCTGGGTGTTGGAGAGGAGGTTATTATTGATGAGATATTTTAAGAGTTGTGAATGGATCCATTTTCCAGGATTTTTACAATGGTGTAAATTTACCAAATACAGACCAATAGCAATCATATGTGGTTGCTCCCCCTTTTTGAAATGAAATATTTTTTTCCAGAGGGTTGGGACATAGTGTTCTGAAACAGAATGGTTTATAGGGACTGGGAAAGGGTATGCAAGGATGTCTGCTGCTGTTTTACGATACTCATCAGCTAAATTATCTGCTGCTTATGGGGTTGATTTTAGCATGTGCTGATTTTTTTCATAGTTTTGTTGGCGCAGGTTAGAATCTAAAGTGTCATGTTTTTTTTATGGGATTGTGGGTGGAGGAGTGAGGAGTGGTATTCTTCAGAAAGGCAGTAACAGCTTTTATAAAATGGGAATTGTATTGGGAACCAATGTTGTTTCATTGCTTGTTGTAGAAGAGGGTGGATTGGCCGAGATAGAAGAGTTTATTAATGGAGACAAAGAAGTACTTAGGATTGTTCTTATATTTCTGTTGGAGTAGTTGAACGTATGATTGTTTGTCTAGTTTAATCTTTTGTTTAGGAAGGTTTCTAAGGTATCTGACATTTTAATAGGTATCCTGTGTTTTGTTTTTGAGCCAGTTTGTCTGTGCTTTTTCTCATAGGACCACAAGTTTAGTTTCTTTTTATTCAACCATAGGGCTGGATTTTGTTTAACTCTTTTGGTACAAAGTAATGCATGGTGATTTAACTAAGAGTTGGATTTTTTTTTTTTTGGCATGCAAAGCTGAGAATGGACCTGGATTTAATTGCCAGTTTCTTGCTTGTAGGATCATGCAATTAAAATAGCTTTGTGGTTCCATTTTAAAGTCAAAACTGGACATTGTTTTAACAATTGCTTTATAATGATAATACACATCTGTCTGTTACTGGAGACTCACTGTTGTATTTATAATAGCTCGTCTTATATGGGCATTCATATACTATAGATGGTTGACAGTGTTGTTGATCTACTGGATCTTTGTATTTGTATACCTGCTCTCAGTGTATGAATTGTAATTATTTCCCATAATGATTCATTGGCTTTGAGAATGGTACGGACTAGTATGAATATGTGAGATAGTTTTCTTTAGTCACTCAATGTACATGAGAGAGATTTGACATTTGTATGGCTAATAATTTACCAGATAGATCTGTGTTAACTATATCTAGTATTGTACTTTTGACTGGCATAGGAACAGGTCTGGCACCTTCTCTCTTTCTCAAGGTGGATTAGGTAGTTTCTTGCTAGATCTCTATATGACTGTGTTACCTAGATTTTCCAGTCAGTATTTAGGTCTCCAGCTATTACCAGTTTATGATGTATTGTTTTGAACAGTACAGTGTTCAGGGTTTCTTATATTAGGTTGGAGGAAGATGTGGGTAGGATATGTATGATATGAATATGGCAATGAATATTTTTTTTTATTGCTTCTGTGTCTCTTCTATTTATTTATTTGTTTGTTTGTTAATTAGGAAGGTAGAATGGTACGAGACGTTTTTCAGCTACTTCCCAGTACTGAAGATGGAGCCATGCATTTCAGATGTAACATTAAAGGAAAACTACACGATAAAATACTAACATAAAATAAAACTAAACTTGGGCAGCACAGTGGTGTCGCAGTTAATGTTGTTGCTTCACAGCAACAGGTTCTCTGGTTTGATTCTTGGCTGGAGTGCCTTCTGTCTGGAGTTTGCATGTTCTCCCTATGTTCGCGTGGGTTTCCTCCCACAAGCCAAAGACATGTGTCTGGAGCGTTTCTCCCCGGGCCTCGGCTGAAAATAGGCTCTGTCCTAGTCGGACTTTCCCAGTCAACAAATGTTAAATAATTAAAAAATAACTGCCACTAGGAAATAGGACTCGCTTTTTTTTTTTTTTTAATTGCATTTTCTTCAGTTAAAAACAGTTTAAAACAGAGAGGCTTGCCTACTAACATGAGACCTAGAAGCAGAATTCTAACTGAAATACCAAGAATGTGTTGGTCAGAATGATAAAGAAGAGAAGCAAATTATACATACCGGGGACTTAAACAGCATTGAAGTAAGTCCCAATAAATTGTTTAAAAGAGGCCTCACCATTTTTGAAAAATCAATAGGTAATGCACTTTTGAATAAATATTTCTTTTACTCACATGTTTAACTGTAGTCTTAGAAGGTTTTAATCACAGACGCAAGGACAGTTCCAACCTACTAGAATATACACACTTTTAACACGCAGCTGCAACGACATTTTAGGATTTTCAGAAAAAGAAATATAATTTTAACATTCATATAGAATATACAACAATACACAACATGGGCATTAGAGGTCTAATCGAAGAACTGTGCATCCATGTGATACATACCTCTCAATTGTCCAGATTTTCGCAGAATGTGCACTCTTGCAGCTGTCCATCTCCGAATAAAATAAACCTTGTAAATCTGAACACCTTGACTAACTTTCTACTGTTCTCCATCTCTCAAGTCCCACCCCAGTCTCCGAGTCTGAGCCTGACAGGCTGGCAGTCAGGCAATGCCTCACAAAGCTGATGTCATCATGCATGTCCCTGCACATTTATGACATTACAGGATCCGCTGGCAAACGTGATGATGTCAGCCATAAATTAAAATTGTAAATAAAAATTTAAAAAAATCAGGAATTGAAGGGACCACTCGGAAATTCATGGCACTCCATTATTTTGCCCTCAAAACTGGTAAATACTGAGGAATTCGGTATGGTTGAGAGGTATGCATGCACCCACCATTTGTGCATATTAACATAGCCAGCATGGTTGGTATTAGTCTCTCTGTTTTTCATGCAATTTTTGTTTCAGGTACAGAATATTGACTCCTAAGCACATTTAGTCTATTGATAGGTAATAGTATAAGACAAAACAGTTTGTTCATAATGCTAGTAAAAACAGAATAGATTGGTTAAAACTGTTATGGTCAATGAAAGTATCGGAGCAGGATGGAAGGAAAATAGAATGACAAGGTTTACTATGACAGAAAGAAAGTACTGGAGTGAAGGGTAACAGAATTTGTGGAATATAAAAGGAGGGGTAGGGAATCTGTGATGCACAGCAGTTTTGGCAGCTCAGTTAGTATACATGGCTTACTCAAGTAGAGGTTTAGCTGATTGGTTGTGAGCATAATTATCAATTGGCTGAATGAGACTGGAGTGTGGCTTGACGCTATAAAGGAAATGGTATGATTTGCTATGAAGATGGTCAGAAATTGGCTAAATGAGATGGGTGTAGCTTAAAGCTGTAAAGGGAATTATGTGGGTGTGTCTGAAAGTGGGGATGAGGAATAACTAAGTGTAGTGAAACTGTGAAGAGTACAGCTACCCTATCCCTGTGCTGTAACTCCTCCAGAGAAAACAATCTGTGGTGCTCATATATTAGTACAGGAAGAGGACTGTGTCCCCAGTATGGTAGATTATAAAGTTGATCTGGATTAAGTGCCACTATACATTTGAAAATAAGCACATGTGTATGTTTTAATATTTCACTTTTATCCAAACATTGTTTTTCACCAAATTTTTCAGCTGGTATGATCCTTATTATATCCCTGTAAAAGACATTTTAATATTTATAGAGGAATGCCTCTTTTCTCTGTTTAGTTGCTATGGATGGAGTAAGTGTGTGGAACTTTTTGAGATGGCTTGGCATTGCTGGTAGGTGAAGTTTCTAGGACATAGGAGAGTCAGGCACCAGGAAACCTTCTTCACAAGTAGGTAAACACCATAATATGGCTTTTCCTTACTTTAAGCAGCTGCTGGCAGAGAAAATCCTAATGTCCTTGGGGTGGGGGCGGCAATTGCGCTGTCAGTTCTAGGGCAAATTTCTTGTTCATTTAGAAATTATGGCTCTTATTTCTGCTTAGTAGGCATAGAGCACTAAAATTTGACTATACACTCGTCCTTGCTCACAAGATATAACGGACTCCTATAGCAACCCCATGAACAACTTCTGCTTTCCACTGAGTTTATTAGGCAACTAGGTAAGGGAAGTAGATTGCTAAGCCTTTTTGATATTGCACATACATGTACACTTTATGCCCACCTGAAGATAGTTTAGATTCATCAATCTGCCTGACACTTGTCCTTTTGAGGTTGGAAGAAACCAGATTATGAAGATAAAACTTACAAGGACACGGGAGTTCAAAATGGCCGCTGTTCTATGAGCACTGCTATCACCTAGGTCTCTGATATACCCTGGATTAAAACAAACCCAGAAGGCAACACAGAATTAATAATACAGAAATAACTGTAGATATTTACTGCTAATATCATCCAGCAAACAAAAGAGGAAGAAAAAGTGACAGATTCAGCTCGGAAACAGCAGGATTAACTAAGATTTCTGAATAACAGCTTAAGCCATGTGCCAGGCCCTGCATCTGACTGCAAGATTGGTAAAACACTATACAGCAAGATGTCAAAAGAGGAAAATAATATGGAAACAACAATAACTAAGACCAAATTCTCAGTACTAGCCTCACCTGAGAAAGACACAACTTCAAAAAGACAAAAGACAACTAACCAAACTGACAACTCTAAAACTACAAATAAATCCAAGTCAGACCAGCCAGCTAATCTGGAAGACATAAAATCTGCCTTATTACCTATCCAGCAAGCAATAAAGGACTTATTACAATTTCAAACCTTTGGTGACTCATTCAGCCAAATAATATCCAGAATGGAAAAATCTGAGTCCAAAATAATAGAAAATGAAATAAAAATAGACTCTGTTTATCAAAGAACTGATGCCCATGACAAAGAAATACAAAACTTACAAGCAAAAATAACAGACCTGGAAGCGAGATCTCAAAGGAACAATATCATCATCAGAGGAATACCTGAAACTGTACTTCATAACAATCTAATACCAGCAATCAAGCAAATAATAAATTCCCTGCTAGATGAACCTGAAGAAATGCAGCAAATAACAATAGAGAGAGCCCACAGAGCCCTGATGGAAATGCAAGCACCACTGAAACCAAGACCTGTCTATATTAAAATATTAAACTACCAAGATGTAAATAAAATTATACTGGCAGCAAAGAAAAAAGGCACACTCACCTTGTATAATAATAAAATCTCCTTTGCTCAAGACCTTCCAATACAAATAAGACAAGCAAGACAACTAATATCTCCATAC
Organism: Protopterus annectens; assembly: GCF_019279795.1. NCBI lineage: Eukaryota > Metazoa > Chordata > Ceratodontiformes > Protopteridae > Protopterus > Protopterus annectens. Next base: position 346,395,295 of record NC_056742.1, read on the forward strand.
TGCAGATTCCTAATAGAAAAAAAAAAATCAAATTTCAGATGAAATATCCAAATCAGTTAATCTTCTACATCAAAGAGGTTAAATACATGGTCACGAACCCCAAAGAGGCAAAAGAGACATTCCTGGCCGTTTTCAAGCAAATTCCACCTTCAGAAGAGAAATAAATCCAGAAAAAACAATAAAGGTTACCCTTGGGTGAAAAAACGACCCCATTCATGAACACTCTAGCTGGGATCCAACTCTGAAAGCTTCCCCTTGCTGTCTAGGCCCTTAAATCCATGATGTGAGCTATGTGGAACACAGGAAAAGGAAGTACAGCCTGGGTAGGAACCAAAAATCAACTGCCGTTTCTGATGTGGGAATATAGGAAGGAGCCTCCTTCTGGGACATTGGTCTGCAAATTCAGTCCCCCTACGATTTTGAGGAATCTGTTAAGAACAGTCAGAAAAAATGGATTTCAGCAAGCTCCAAAAGATTTTACTGCCTGAAAAATGAAACTTGATCTGCACCAGCTAAAAGAAGAAAAGCTGTACCATAGATGTCAACCAACCTGCAAGCAAAACCTTGAAGAAATAAGGTGCTGTTGAACTGAACCATTCACTAAAACAGTACACCTAGTACTGTGTAGGTGAATGAAAATCCAGCCTTAAATAATAGGCAAGAAATAAACTGTCAGAAACAGGCTAGCTCATAAATTAATATTGGGAAAAAAAACTGTTAAATGTTTTATGTAAATACTAGAAATGTGTTAAAAGATCCTGGAGAGAAGTAATCTCAGGAAAATAGTAAAATAACCTAACAATCTTGGGGTAATGTAAATATAGCCTCAATATGTTAACTGTAGCAGGAGGACTGTTTGGCTAAGCTGTTTTTTTTTTTGTTTTTTTGTTTTTTTTGTGATGTGTCTCTATACTTCCTACCTCTGATAAATAGGTGCTGAGTATATATTTTACAACCCACACAGATTGATGTGGAAAAACATTACAGACACCAAAGAAGGCAGGAATCTGAATAAATAAAGGGGAGGAAAAAGAAGTCAAATGAAAGAAAAATGTAAAAATGACTAGATTGATTGTTTAACAATATTACTATGGTACATATATTGCTATAATTTACTGAGGAATGTATATTAATATGCTGTTTTAAAAATACTAATAGAAAGAATTAGTCACAAGACAAAAACAATACATGCTGTACCTTAAATGCAATACCATAATTGTATAAATAATATGTTGGAAGAGGCTAGGGATATTAAGTAGCAGTGTTTGTTGAGGGAACTAGTTTGTTCAGCTTTGTCCACACTGTTTATAGTAACACAGGGGGGATATTATGGGTTAAATCTATATCTAAAAAGAAAACACATTCCAAGATTAGACGTAAAGGTAAACCATATAACGAACCTTCATCCCCCCCCTCCCCGATTATTCCTGGTCCAGGGATATAGTGGTTAGGCACAAAGTAAGAACGGGGATAAATAGATGCTTTCCTAAACCATCACACAGTAACACATACAAAGATAACAAAACAAAACTAATATACATGGCATATCTACAGAATACACCTAATAAATAAATGTGGGAAATAGAATCATGGAATGTTAAAGAGCTCCAAAACAAGAAGAAAAGAAAACTATTCTTATACCTTACATTAAAAACCACAGCCAACCTCATACTAATACAAGAAACACACTTGACTGCAGATCAATGGGCAGAAATTAGCAGAAAGAAATGGATAAGTCAAATTAAAGCTTCAGAGGGGAAAACAAACAGTGCTGGGGCTGCCATAATAATTAAAAACCAATTTAAGGAAAAATACTTAAAACCAAAGCTGACAAGGAGGGAAGATGGTGTTACGTAACATTTAGTAGTCCTACAATACCAAAACCTATAATGGTACTTAATGTTTACGCACCCTGTAATAACCAACAACACTTTTTTATGTCATTATACCCAACCTTAAACCAGTTTCAAGATCACTACCTAGTGATTGGAGGTGACTGGAACACATATCAAAACCCAGAAAAGGATAAATCTAATCTGACCAAATCACATACTAAACAAGCTGCATTAGCCCTTAATGAACTCAAACAAGATTTCAAACTATATGACCCTTTTAAATATGGGAACAGTGCAGATAAAGCAGGGAAATTTACATTCTATTCGCAATGCCACAAAATGTGGTCAAGGATAGACTTCTTCTTAATCTCTGACATATTCATTAACATGGACCCAACAATAACTATACCTACCAGGTTCTTTTCAGATCACTCCAAAATCACACTGAACATTAACTGGGACAAAAAGATATATTTAGAGAATAGGGGTCATAATTGGTCATTAAACCCTAATTTACTTTTCAAAATGGATGTAATAAAAGAAACAAAAGCAATACTAAAAATAGCTCTTACAAATATCACTAACTCCCAAGTAACAACTGACATAGAATGGACTGCAACCAAAGCACAAATTAGAGGATTGTTTATCAAAAAAGCAGCATACTATAAAAAATACAACTGAAAGAGGAGCATATACTGAAAGGGAAAATAGAACATCTTGAAAAAGAACTAATAAATAACCCTAAGAACCAAACAGAAGCAGAACTTTAAAAACTGCAAAGGGATCTATATATGTTAGAAACCAGGAACCTATCTTTTTATGAAGCCACAATGTTAGCCACTTACGCAGAAGAAGCTCAAATACCATCTAGAGCTCTGGCCAGAATTATCTCCCAATACAAAAATGCCTCCAATATATCAGAAATAAACTACAGAGACAAAAACTACACAAAATATTAAGACATTCCTAAAACATTTGAACAAATATACTCTCAAATTTATGGAGCACAAATACTACAAACCTCAAAGGACGATAGAGCTCTTTTCTTTCAAAAACTGAAATTCCCTAAACTCAATTTAGACCAACAAAAAAAACTAACTGAACCGATATCCATCAGTGAAATTATTACAACAATCAAACACTTAAAAGCGCATAAGGCTCCTGGTCTGGATGGACTCGCATCAGAATTTTACAAAGCATTTCCCCCCTTGATAGACAAACTTCTATATTATACACTGAATTACATAATAAGCTATAAAATAAATGATATCCACTTTAATGCCTCTAAAACCATCTTTATATTAAAAGAACACACAGACCCCAAAAACCCTGACAGCTACAGACCCATCTCCCTCTTAAATATAGATACTAAAATATTTACCTCTATACTTGCAAACAGAATGAAAAATCTGATAGAGAAAATCATTTCCCCAGAACAATCCGGTTTTACACCACATAGACATAGGTTCATAGGTTTATACTAGGCTATCTGCCCCAAGGCATTTATAAGCCTAGCCCGAATTTTTGTGGCTTACGCCACCCCTTATATGAAAAAATACTGTACCCATTAGTTTGTTGTGCATCTGTCCAGCAGTGACACAGAGATGATTCCCGGGGTAAACCTACGATCTCCCATCCACAGGTCAAGATTTCTCTTGAACAGAGCCAGCGAGGTGCTCTGCCTCACATGGACCGGGACTCTATTCCACAGCATAGGGAGTCTCTGAGTGATAAATCTATCCCTCCAGCACGTCCTATTTATATCCGTGCTAAGGTTTAAGTCACTTGCTCTAGTGGTTTTGGTGGATTTGGATTTTTTGAGGTGGAGCATGTCCATTAATTCTGGGTTGGACATGGCCTTGTATGTCAGGCACATGTCACCTCTGAGCAGACGGTATACGACTGAATAGAGCTGGAGTTTCTTCAATCTGGCAGCATATGACAGATTTTGGAGTCCCTTTATCCTTTTGGTGAGAAACTTTTGGGGTCTCTCCAATTGCTGCAGATGTCGGGCGAGATACATCCCGAATGGGGCATTGTACTTGATCATTGGTCTGATAAGTGAAGAGTACAGGGGAACAATGACCTCACTAGATCTGGATGTGAATCCCTTCATGATCAGGTGGGCAATGTAGAAGGTCTTTCTAACCACTTTAGCAATGTGAGTGTCAAAAGAAAGGCCACTGTCAACCTGGGTCCCCAGGTCCCTGATAACCTCTTCTGTGCTTAGTGGATTGCCACCTATATGGTAGCTTGGGGTTACCTTGTTTTTCCCGAAGGGTATGACTATACATTTTTTGGCGTTTAACTTCAGGCCATGGCTCTGGCACCAGCTATCTGTTTCCGTGAGTCCCTTCTGAAGGATATCCGTGTCCGATGCACTTTCCACTATGGCGCCCAGTTTGCAGTCGTCTGCAAACTTTGTCAGCCAAAGTCCTCCCATGTTGGCCTGTACTTCTGAGAAGTAGATGCCGAACAATCGGGGGCCAAGGACCGAGCCCTGTGGGACACCACTTGTGACCGGCTTGGAGTCTGACATAGCGCCAGCAACTCTAACCCTGTGGGTTCTGTCCTTAAGCCAGTTTGCAACCCATCTTGTGACATATGGGTTTATATTTAAGCTGGTAAGTTTTTCTACAATACCCGAGTGGGGTATTGTGTCGAAAGCCTTTGCAAGTTCAAGGTAGGCTGTATGGACTGCCTTTCCCTCATCAATGGCCTTGGTGACTGTTTCGAAGAAGTCGACCAAGTTCAAAAGGCATGATCTTCCCTTGACGAAGCCAAACTGGGTCATGTCCAATGTCTGCAAGTCCCCTATATCTTTGTTTATGAGCTCCATTATGATCCTCTCCATAGCTTTGCAGACTAGACTTGTTAAGCTTGTGGGGCGGTAATTACCAGGGTCCATAGAGGCACCGCCTTTGTGGAGTGGGACCACAGTTGCCGTACGCCACTCCTTGGGCACGTATCCTGTGGTAAGGCTGAGATTAAACAGCTGCCTTATGTGTGGGTTTAATTCCTCATTTAGCTCGTGTAGCACACAGCCGGGGACACCATCCGGTCCCATTGATGCTGTGTTTTTAGCTTTAGAGAGAGCAGCTTTCACCTGCGCATTTGAGATGTCTGGGAGGCTACACTCCGCTGGGATAGTCATCTCTCCTTTAGGGGGGGAGAGGGGGGTGAAGTTTGTACTGAACCTGTCTGCCAGTATGTTGGCAATGTCTGTGGGTTCAGTGATTTTTGTATCATTTTGGACTAATTCTGAGCATATCTGGGAGTTTCCACCCAGGTTCCTAACATAGCTGAAAAAGACCTTATGATTGTCCTTTGAATCCATGGCAATTTTTCTCTCAAAATTGGCCTTAGTTGATTTTATGAGTGCTCGTATTTTTTTACTAATAATGATCAAGGGTGACTTCCCTTTTATGGATTTTGTTCTATCATGTAATAGCTTTCTCCTCTTATTGTAAAGTTTGTTAATGGCTGGGGTCCACCAGACTAGATGTTTGCCCTTTGTGGAAAGAGTCTTGGTTTTATTTGGGATTGCCTGATCCATGCAGTCCTGGAGGTGTTCATAGAAGGCATTTGTAAGGGCTTCCGCAGCTTGGGTTGTGGTTTCCACTGTCTCAGGGGCCTTGAAGGATACCACACCAGTCTTGACTAGTGTGAAGTTTGCTTTAGAGAAGTTCTTCACTGTGGTCTTTTTTGTTTGGGGTGGGGGTGGGATGTGGATTTCCAGTGAGATTAGTTTATGATCAGATCTCACCAATGAGGGATATACTTCCGGTGCAGAGCATTTTGTCCCCATGTTTGTGATAATGAGATCTAGTATATTTTCTCCTCTCGTGGGAACAGTGACTAGCTGTTCCATGGCATTTGAATTTATGAACTCCAGGAACCGTTGGGCTAGAAAGTTAGGGCTTGAGTAATGTTCCCAGTCTATATTCGGGTAGTTGAAGTCACCCAATATGATGGTGTTTGGAGATACATTTATACCCTCCAGTGTCCTCAGGAAGGCTGTGTGGGGTTCCTGAGTTTGAGAGGGTGGCCTGTAGCATGCTACAATTTGTAGAGCAATTTTGCCTATGGTTAGTTGCACCTGGATGGTTTCCAAAGCTTCGTGCGTTGCCACCAACCTGGAGGTGTGGGTATCCTTTATGAATATGGATACACTCCCTCCTTTTGTGGTGTGGTCCGGGTTTTGGGGCCGGAATGCATGATATGAGGTAAAACCTAATAGTGCCGGGGTGCTGTCAGGAGCCTTGAACCAGGTTTCAGTTACAGCACAGACATCGATGTTCTCCATACTGAGAAGGGCCTCGAGTGCATGCATTTTGAGATTTAGACTTCTGGCATTGAGCAACATTACCCTCAGTTTCTTTCCATTTTTGTTTTCTAGGGTGGTAGGTTTAGAATTTGAGCCTTGCCTAAAAAAGGCATTATGGGGGTGGCAAGAGCCTTAGCCAATATCCGGAATCCCAGACAGACTAGTGACAATACATTAACATTAGATGCACTAATATCCTATGCGAACTGATACATTATCAACATCTACACAATGGTAGTGGATGCCCACAAGGCATTTGATAGGGTTAATCTAGAATTCTTACTCCAAACACTACCCTACTTTAATATACCCAATAACTTCATTCAGATCATCCAAAGTGTCTATAGCAACCCATACACATCTCTATATATAAATAAAACTTGGTCAAATAGGATCCTAATAAAAAATGGAACAAGACAAGGATGTCCATTATCACCCTTCCTGTTTAACCTATGCCTAGAACCACTCTTTCTATACATTAAACAAAATACATACCACAATCCTCCATCAATACACAACTTCAAAATATACCTCACTACATTTGCGGATGATCTGAACATATACTGCACTACACCAAATTCAGATATAAACAAAATAATAGCTGCAATTGAGCATTTCTCAACTGTCTAACTACAAACTAAACCGCAATAAAACTAATATTTTCCCCCTAAAAACACCCAAACTCATCTCACTAATACCATTGTTAAACACAATAAAAATAAAAGAAGAAACAAAATATCTGGGAATCACCTTTTTCCAGAATAACAAAGACTTCTACCAACACAATGTAAACCTTAAATGGCAAAATAAAATGCAAGACTGTAAAAGATGGAACAACCTAAAACTACCATTCTTGGCCAAAGTATCAATAATCAAAATGAACATTTTACCTAGACTAATGTATATATTCATGACATCACAGACAACAATACATAATAAATTCTTCAAACAAATTCATACCTTCCTATCAAAATTTATATGGGAACCCAAAAAAAACAGAATCTCCTATCCAAAATTAACACTCCCAAAAAGCAAAGGAGGACTAAATCTACCAGATTTTAAAATGTACTACTCAATCATTAACACTAACAGACTATTAAGAATAGCTGAACATAACCCGTCAATGGAAAATTGGTCTCCTCTTTGGGTGACAATCTATTATAGATATATTAAAGCTCTAGGTTTCAATCCCAAAGCACTTCCATTTCTGAAGGAGAAAGAAATACAAACTTATAACATTATAGAGCCCTTAAAACATTCTATCAACTTAGCACAAAAACTCTTTCAATTCTTGAACCTTAGACAAGCCATGACAATACTGCAACCCCTTTATAAAAACCCAAATTTAAAAATAAACAATAAGATGCTGGACTTAGTCCCTTTTCCCAGACTGAAAGATACAACTATCCAAGATATTTATCCCTACCTTAACTGTTCAATACAAGAAATGAGGACCAACTTATGCTCCCTAAATCACACATAATAATCCTAAGACAAATCAAAGAACTGTGTTCCAGTTACCTCCAAAATGTTACTATGACCAATAGCGACATAGAAACTTGTAGCAGGTTTTGGAAAACTATTATCACATCAAAGAGAACCATTACTAATCCATATAAAATGATAAATGAAATCAAATACCAGAAAGACCTCCTCTTCTCTAACTACTGGAGAAAAATTAAACCATCCATAGATGATAAGCAAATAAGCCAGACAATCAATCTAACACTTAAGATTATACCCCTCAAAAAGTTAGCATACACTCAGCTCATGATCAATAATAATGCTTATTTTACACCTGCAATCCTACACAAATTTAACACATCAAAATCACCTTTCTGCCCACACTGTAAGGACCAGATAGCTGACTTAATCCATGTATTTTGGAGCTGTAAATGTGTCTATAAACTCTGGAACTCTCTCAAGGTACAGTTACAAAAAACAGGTTATCAAACATCAACATTAACTTGGGAATTCACTCTATTACACATTCTCCCACCCAACATACCAAGAAAACAAGCAAATACACTTTTAACAATTTTCCTACTAATGAAACTGTATATAGCTTTTAAATGGCTAGATACGATAAATATCTCTTGGGAGGGTTTTAAACAAGTAGCTATACAACACCTTTTAGCTCATAAAATAGTAATAGATAAAAGAAACAAAAACATGAAATCCAGAGAGATTTGGGAACAAACCTTTACTATCATATTAGCATAATTCATCACACAGCAACTTAGAAATACACTATAATGGAACCAAAGAACACATACAAGTTCAGATATTAAATAATAACTTGGATATTACTAATGTATACACTGTCTATATAACTGTGGAACTAACAGTGAAAGCATCTATGTACATAGTGTAAATAGATATGTTGTACGACCTATATTCTGTGGTATTTGACATCAATGTATAACATATATATATATATATATATATATATATATATATATATATATATACGGTCATGTTGTAAGATAGTTTTTATTTGTGACATTTATTAATGTAAAAATAAAAATTATTGAAAAAAAAAACTTACAAGGACACATGCATTCTCCACACTAAAGGTACTACTCAGTACACCACTGTGCCACCAAAGATTTTTCTGTACTACTATGCAAATTATAAACAGCAGTTCTCTCTTAAGAATGAGAAGACATATGTACTGCCTGAAAGTCTTTGTACAGCACCAGTAGTTGTAAGAGCAGCCTACAATAAAAAACAGCAGCCCCAGACTGGTAGAAATAGAACCATTATCTGGGTAAAAGTGATGCTGCAGCATCCGAGACACTTTGTTGTAGTAGGAGTTGGGAAGGGTGCAGAAGAAAATGATTTGGCAACTTAAAGCAGTTGGACTATTGTACCAGAAGTCAGTAAACCGGCCTACTTCAATCCCAAAGGTTTGGAAATTGAGTTCTGGCAAAAGAAATACAGCCTGCTCTGAATTTATATACTCCCTTAGGCCTTTACCATCAGGGCAAATGGAGGTAGAGCTTTCTCAGATGTTTTTCTTTACACCAACTAAGACTAACATAATATCTAGAAGGGGTTAGACTGTCCATGAGTCTAGGTTTCTTCCAGCAAGTCATGCATTCCCTCCATCCAAGAGTTTTCTCCTTCAGCTTACTCCCATCTATTCTGAGGCAATTTCTATCCCTGATAGTTATGTGGATTTTTGAGTTTAACTCAGTTATGCATCACTAATTGTGTTTCTTCTTGTCACTATTGCATATCTAGTGGGTTTCCAATCCATACTTTATCTGTATTCCTTTGTCTTCCATATCACTCTTAAATACTCTTAGCCTTATGTTTCGGTCCCTGTATGTGTTTTATCATGTCCAAGATCCCACAGCACTGTCTTAAATAGCTTGATTCCGTGGTTAGTTGTAGTTGGCAATTGTCCTTTTGAGATTTCTGTAATTACCCTGCACTCTCATGTTCTCTGTCTTCTCTACTCCCACACCCACCACTGACTTCCCTCCATTCCTCTTCCTCTGACATACTGTGTTGTCCTTCAGTGTTTAGGCCTTTCCCCTCTTTTTCTGACTGTAAATGCTCTCTTTGCAAAGCTACAGCCTGCCTCTTGCTATTTCTGTTCTAGTCTTATTCGGTCTTCCTTCTGACTTAATGACAGACCATTTTGTCAACTGATCTGCCATAAAAGTCCTTATTTTTTTGTATTCTTCGACGTTGTATTTGTAGTGATAAATACCAGTCTGTTACAGTTTTCTCAGAATTTACCTGTTCCCACTATTTTCATTGTCTTCCATCTCTGCCTTCCTTGCACTCACATTCTTCCTTTGGATAATCTAATTCCTCTTCCTGATGTTTATTTACATCTTCCCTTACCTTCCCACTTCATTGCATATTTTGTTTCTTCTTATTTTTACCTGTTTTCCTTCAGCAGGTACCTCTTTACTATGCCCTGCTCCAGTTACCAGATCCGTCAGTGCACCCCTGTCCCTTCATGGCTATTGCAGCTCCCCTCAGCACTAGCTAACCTCCCCATGCCTGTTCCATCAATCTACACAGCCTGTTTTCAGTTCTGTAGTTCTTTGGTGGTGCAGACCTGCCCTTTGCCCTTGATATGTCTTCTTATTTTGTTCTTTTTCTTCTCCAAGACCTACCTCATACTTGAGGCCCTTAACCATTTGACCTTCATAATCTTACTCCTTACTTGAGCCCCTATCCTTCAGCAACCCCAAATCACTTGAAACTGAAATAAAAATTCTACATATTTCCACAAATAATAATTACACCATTAATTTCTCCTGGTGTCTGGACAGTTCCATGATAATACAAATGTGACTATTTCTTGTTTTAACTTGACTGATATTGGTTATGAAACTTGTGCAAGCTCTCTTCATACATAGTGGATGAACTGTGTCCTGTGCCTGCAAAGTAGACAACTGGTGAACCAGTTACTTTAAATTGACCATTGCATTATTTTTCTTTTATACTCTCTTTGGTACTATGGCATTCGTTATATGAGATTTCCTTTAATGATTTAGTGCATAAAATGTAAGACATCTTTTTACTATGATATTCATAACAAATGTTATTTTCACCATTTTTACCCTATTTATCCTCTCAATTACTTGCCTGCCATCACTCATTTTAGTATCCCAGTACTTTGTGTATTGCACCACGCTATGACTGTACAATATGTATAATTTCTAGGATGTATATCTCTGTGCCTTTGTAGTATTGCAGTGCCTGGTACATTGTGAGTATTATTCTATTCACATATCCGAACATGCCTACTGCTGTTACTAATGTTCTTACCCACACTTTTATTGCATTCTCTACGACAGAATGCAAGGGATAACAAATCGTCCAGAAGCTTTGATCACCAGGAGCTTATTGGTTTTCTTCATAGAGCTGTTGCCCTACCTAATGCCCCCATGCATTTTTGAGGTACTAGATAATAGCAGTTAAGCTTGTTTCTTTGCTTTTGTTTTCTGAATATTTAATTATTTTTGCACTTTTCACTATCTGCTAAGCTGATCCACAAAATTAAGTTTGACCTGCACTGTATTTGCTGCATTCTTTCCCCATGATCTCACATACCATGCACAATGAAATAATTATACTGGGAGATGTAAATACTGATTGGCTTACAATACAAGCTCCCAACACTAGTTCCTGTATATACCTACATGGGTTTGAGCAGCTAATCACAACCCCAACCTACATTAATAAATCTCACCTACCTAGCTCTCTTCTTGACTGGATATTGGTCTCCCACCCTCATAACTATCATAACTCCGAAACCCTTCCAAATGCCCTCCGCAACCACTGCCCTATAACAATTACCAGACATACTCCCCACCTTACCAAACCTAACAAATTTATTACCACCCGCTCACTTTCTCATTTCTGTCCTAACTCCTTTCACCAACTCTCCAAAATTAACTGTTTTTTACCTCAATACTCTTCCTTTAGATGAAGCTGTCCACTTCTTCAACACTACATTCCTAAACATTCTTAACTCCCTTGCTCCTCTTCGCCCAATCAGAATCAAATCTAATACTGCTCCCTGGCTCACTAAATCTACCAGAACCCTCATGAAAGACTGGGATAGGATTTGGAAAATGTGGACTAAAACTAGGACCACATCTCTTCCTCAGAAATATAATGAACTCAGAAATAAAATTTAAAACAAATCATCCATTATGACAAAATAAACTTCTATGCCAATCCTCCCTCTACTCTTAAATCAGACCCAAAGAAATTCTGGAGCTCTATTAAACAGACTCTTCATCCAGAAAACCCTTCCTCTCCTAACCCATGTCCCAATGCAACACCCGAAGACATAGCCAACACCTTTAACAATCATTTTATAAACTCAATCTTCTTCTTCTTCTTTCGGCTTTTCCCGGTTAAGGGTAGCCACAGTGGATCACCTGTCCACTCATGATTGGCAGTGGAGTTTTACGGTGTCGAGTTGCCAGCCCAGCACCCAACCTTCCACAGAAGGCACACACACACATGCACTCACACCTAGGACCAATTTAGTGTCCAATCCACCTACAGCATGTCTTTGGGATGTGGGAGGAAACCAGAGGAAACCCATGCGACCACAGGGAGGACATGCAGACTCCGCACAGAAGGCACCCCAGTCAAGGATCAAACCAGGGAACCTCTTGCTGTGAGGCAACAACACTAACCGCTGCTGCCCATTTTATAAACTCAATAACCTCCATAATAAATCCCCCCAAGACAACACTAGCACCCCCACAAACTCTATACCTCTTCCAAACCCTCCTAACTCCTTCTCTGTAAAAGCAGTATCAACTAACTATGTAAAGTCATTACTCTCTAAATCTAAAGCTTGCTCCCCATCTGTTGACAAGCTACCCTCTTACTTCCTGCAGATTGCCTCTGAACCTCTTGCCTGTCCTGTATCCATCTTAATCAACCTATCCATTTCTGAATCCTATGTCCCCACCGTATGGAAGAATTTCTTTACTCTACCCATTCACAAAGGGGGCAACTCCTCAGACATATCCAACTTCAGACCGATTGCCATACTCTCTCCAGTCTCAAATATCCTAGAGAAAAATGCATTCACAAGCAGGTAATGCATTACCTTCACCAGGAAAACCTTCTCACACCCACCCACAGCATGGTTTCCATCCCAAGCATAGTACAACTACTGCACTCATATCATTCATCAACATAGTCTCCCTAGCTCGTGATAGCAATAAACTTGTCTGATGCCTATTCATTGACCTTTCTAAAGCCTTTGACACTGTCTCTCACCCACTCCTCCTAGATAAACTCACTAACTTTTCTCTCACCCTACTATCTCCTGGTTCTATAGCTATCTCTCAACCCACCAGCAATCAGTTAAATGGCTCTCTGCACTATCCTCCCCTCTCACTGTACAAATGGGAGTCCCCGAAGGGTCCATACTTGGACCACTACTCTTTAATATTTTCACCAACTTGCTCTACTCCTCTTGTCCCCAGTCATCTCTTGTGCAATATGCTGATGACTTAACTGTTATAACCATTGCTGACAACCCAACTGACCTCCACTCAACTACCCAGGCATCCTTCCACACCATTGAGACTTGGCTTAGTGATAACAATCTAATACTTAATCCAAATCCAAAAAAACTAAGCTCCTACTCTTCATCCCTAAAAACATCACCACACTCAAAAGTACATTTACCATCTTATCCTGCAACAACACTATCATCTCAGCTGAATCTAGTACTAAATTGCTAGGTGTTACAATAGATGATCAGCTTAAGTTTGATCTCCATATTACTATCTTGGTAAAAAGAACTCATCAGAAACTCAGACACCTTTTCCGTAGCAAGAAAGACTTAACTAACACTGCCTGAATAACACTCTCTCCCAGGCTTTATTACTCCCAGCACTCCTGTACAGCTGCCACATATTCACAAACCTAAATTCTACACTTATTTCCAAGCTTGAAACTACCTATAATAAGATTGCCAGATTTGCAGCTAACCAAACCTACAAGTCACCACTGCTTAGCACTACAGCAGCTAGACTGGCTAGAATTCCCTCAGCTGCTCCAACTATACCAACTACAAATCACCCACTCTATCCTCTATCTACCTCAGCCTCTCCACTATCATATCCAAATATTCCCCTGCTAGGATGCTACGCAGCTCAAATCAAGAATTATTAGACATCTACAAACCCAAAACCAAAATGGGCTGCCTTCTCTATAACTATAACCCAGCTACATCCTGGGACCAACTCCCCTTGGAAATAAAATCCCTCCAGCATAACAAAAGCTTCAAATTAGCCACAAGGAAATACCTAAAAACAAAGTAGTCTTGCCACTGTAGCCAACCACCCTGAAACCACCATCCTTTCACCACCTCACTCTTAATGCATCTCTAACACTATTCCCCTGCCTCTTCTACCTCTTCCCTTCCTCTATCTCTAACCACTCCTAATTCTAACAGTCTCAAACCAACCTACCTGTCTAGTCTGTCTCCTATACTCTACCTCCCCTACTAGCCATTCTTACTTTCCTTTCTTGTTTCCAAACTCCTATACAACTAGATCCTACCCACTTTAAATAAGCATCTGCCTAACTATCAACTCATTTTGCTCTAAGCAGCTTAAATAATATTGTAACTAGTCACATTTTCTTCTGCTAATTGTTTAAAACCTTATTTGTAACAACTCACATACTTGCCTGCCAATTGTTAATACTCTGTATAATTGAATTGCCTGAGGAGCTTTTTTTCTCTCCAGGTCTCTGATTGTAAGATCCTATAGCTGATTGTTACTACTATGTTACTAAAATTTAATAAATTGTTTTCTAGTCCTGAGGAGCTTTTCTTCCTGAGTCTCTGCTGAAAATGAGCCAAAAGTTCAGCCAGTCTAACCCGGTTAACAAATGTAAAATAAATAAAATGATCTGACTCATGAAAGTGAGGTAGTCAATCCACTCAAAAATGCTGTGAATAGTAAGTACATCTTTCTGAAGCTGTATCATTTGTTTCCTGGTTAGCAAAACACTACTTTCCCATCAGTCGGTAGCTGTGAAGTAAGTGTGATGAAAAGCACCCACACCAACCACTCATTACCTGAATTATAGATTATTGTAGTCTCGTACTCAGCTGTTTAACTCTGCTTTTGGTTCCACTGTTTGGTTAGTGCTGTAGCCTGATGCTCTTTCTCTGTGCCAAACTCCTCCAGGTTTGTGCATGCACTGCTGATTCTAGAACATTTCAAGTGTTCCAGACCTTTAAATTATTAAGAACCATTTTAGGTTTCAGTCTTCTGAAAGTATACTAGAAAATGTACATAGGAGTGCTGTCACTTCAGTAAGTCCACTACTTGGTCTGTGTGCTGTGCCATGTTTTTGGTCTCCAGGGCACACCATCCAGTAACCTTGCTGGAGGTTTGGCATTCAGCTGTCTTTCCAATACTTGAAACCAAAGAAAATCAATGCCAAACGAGGGTCCAGAAATGGTCCAAGAATTAATTTATTAAAACAACCTGAAAAAATAAAATGAGCATTTTGATCTCATACAAGAGACAAAAGTGCTCATTTTATTTTTTCAGGTTGTTTTAATAAATTAAGTCTTGGACCATTTCTGGACCCTTGTTTGGGTTGATTTTCTTTGGTTTCAAGTTTTTCTAGTTGATGCTACACCATTTTGTGTGTCTTCTGAGTTATCATTTTTCCAATCCTTTGCTTGAACACTGGAGTGTGAAGGCAACTGTAGGTGATCTAGTCTGAATGCCGAAAAGAATGAATGTCAGTTTGTGAGGAAAATAGTAGATGCCAAGTGGTGAGACCTAGAGTGGTCATACTGAATGAAGAAGACAAAAGTGTAAGAATGCACAGGAAGGGGTTGCAACTGCAAGTTACTAATTATCTGCATAGATATGCAGACAGGTAGCTACATAGATAGTAAGATTTCGTAAGGAATATCATGGCAGAATAAAGCAGAACTGAAAGTTTAGAGAAGGATGATAGAAATGATAATGGTCTGTGCTGGATGCCCTGCAGAAAGAGATATATATTAGGCAGACTAGCTACATTGGAAGGGGAAGCCCTAGGAAGATATCTGGCTTCCTACTGTTTCAGTACACAATATTCAAAGTATTTGCAATTCATCTGGTTATAGAAAACAACTTTATTTCCATCAAGGTTCTTGTAATTTTATTAGATTGTAGTATCTCTAAGAATGAGTTACTGCAGGATAGCCTTTAAAGCTGTGAATTAATTGCTCAGAGTTTAAGCATCTTTATCACAGAAGGCATGTTAAGAAAGTATTGGTAAAGTGGGAATGTCAATGCTCTTTTGTTGTTTATGGCAATATTTAGGTCCACCTGGCATGGTGTATGTACTACTGCAGGTCTATATCACTTTGTCGAAATCCTGTTTAGCGAGTGCCTCTTCATTGAACAACTAATCTGCAAACAAACTAATCGCCAAACTAACTTTTCAGTGGAAACTTTCCTAGGGCAAACTGATGGTAGGCTACCGTAATGATTGTAAAAAAGAAAAAAAAAAGAACTTAACACCTACGCAGCTGAGAGGCTATGTTCCCCAAACCCCCCTAAATACAACTCCAAGACTGCACTACAGTGGGAAAAAGGGCAAATTCCAGATGGTAATCAACCATCATTTTGCCCTAGGAAAGTTTTCTCTGAAAACTTAGTTCGATGATTAGTTTGTTCGCCGAATAGTTATTTGACGAAGAGGTGTTTGCTAAATAGTGATTCGACAAAGTGATATAGACCCTATTACTGCAGGTCTCACAGATAAAGAAGAAAAGAGATTGATATTAAGCACACACTACAGGGCACTAAAGTTATGAAAAGTAATCATTAGAGAGATGAAAAAGGGAGAGAGCATGCTTTGGATGTGCCATGCTTTTTCAATTTAGGTGGGGGTTTTGGAAATGAAGGACATGGGTAAAAAAAAAGATAAGAACTGGCAGCTTTAGGGGAATTTTTCAAGTTGTATTTAAGGATACACTTCATTAAGGGGGTGGTAGGACTGTGGGGTGTACTGCCTGAACCAGTGGCTGGTATAAGTCACTAGAGTGGATCAGTATTGTATATACTGTCAGAGAGAGAGAGAGAGAGAGAGAGAGAAAGGAAATGATGGGATAGATATATGAGATGGGCAACTGCAGTGACAAACTGCAACATTTGGATGTACTATCAGTTTTCTGTCAGTGTCATAGTATGTTTCTATTTGCTGAAAATGATCTAGAGGTAATATAAAATTCATTGTAGATTTGAAGATTTTTTGCACATGTTGAGGTTAAGCAACTGGCAGTGAATGTGACGCTATTAACTCCCGACTCCTTAATATCACATGCTGTGGCCATTTAATTATGAGGACAACTTTTCCCTTCTTAACTGAGGTCAAATAGTGTTTTATATCATTAATACCACAGCTGTTGTAGTTCCATATGGAACAAATGTGTGCCTTGACTTTTGTTGGCAGAATCTCAGAGTTTAACACTGTGAGAAATGCGAAAGGATGTCATGTGAAGTACTCCCATCATTCCTTTCAGTATTCCATTACTTTGTGTACTGCATCATGCTGTGACTGTGCAATATGTATAATTTTTAGGATGTATACCTAACTGTGCCTTTTTGTCTATAGTACATTAATGAAATATAGGCTACGTTATTAATGTTTGCTCTCCATACTTGTTAAGTGGGAAAACCCGCAGGCCACAAATGTCTCTCCTCAGAAGCAACCTAAAAGCACTACCTGATTAAGTGGTATGTTCAGAGTCCCACAGTCTACAATTAGAAATTAAGGGGATCACAACTATGACTACACAATGAAACTCATAGTCTTAAATATCCATGATAAATTGCAAGACCTGCAGGTGATGATTGAAGGAATTAAACCCAGGACTTCAAAATGAAATCCTTTAACAAGTCACTGCCTTAATCCTCTTTGCTAACCAGCCAGGCCATGAGACTGCAGGTCTCACTTTCAGAAGCAGCAGGAGCAAATTTAATTACATGTTCTAACATACTTTATTGATAAAAAAACATTTCTCGCATTAAATGACAAATTTCTTACTTGAGTTTAAATTGTATCCTGACCACTAGATGTCAGTCAAGAACTTTGATACAGCTTGTTCCTGTGAGGTTCCATTTAATAAAAAAGCTTTCTTTTTACTGTTATTTTGTACTATAGTCTAATCCTGAGATCTAGAGATATGAGCATGTATGCACATGTACATACCTCTCAATTCCAGATTTTCACAGAATATTCAGACTTTGGCTCATATTTGTGATCTGCTTCTCATCCAGTTGTACTTTTCTGGCAAATCACCAGAAAATCATTGGGGACTGAAGTCAGAAATACTGGCAGACATTTGAGTTTCAGACTTCATACTCTTCAGAAAATTCATGCTAGTGTAAAACCTGTTATTCTATCAACTTTCTAAGTTTGTAATAACAATATTTTAGGTGTCCCTATTTTTGGACCTTTGTCCCCCCATTATTTGTAGCTTTGAACAGATTTCTTGCTGTAAGAGATTGAGAGGTATGCACGTGTAATGTGTGTGTGTGTTACACACACACACACACACGTCACTGCAAAATGATATTGGGAGAAAAAGGTGAACAATATGAAATAAAGCTAGATGTGGATTCTTAAACTGAGAGAACTTAAGTAAAATAAATCTACAAGACCCAATATTCTGCAGTACACATTTGCTGACAATGCCGGTGAACGTAACAAAACTGTAGAGTGCATTTACTACCATTAATTTTAGCAAACATATTTTTTGTTCAGTAAGACAGCTGTACCTACATATTTTTTTATAAAAAGACAACAAATAAGCCACAGGTTCATGTCTGTGAGTCCTGCAATTGTAAAATATAAAGTATGATTGCAATAGAAACACAACAAACATAAAAAACTCTCTCTAATGTTTAAATGTTTCTGCACCTCCACTTTGCAAGTTGCATCTCCCACCCCTCCTCCTTATATATATGTGTGCGTGTGTATATTTATCTATATGTGTTTGTGAGATATATATATATATATATATATATATATATATATATATATATATATATATGTGTGTGTCTATACTAATTATGAGATCACTATATCTCAGAGTAGAGCAGTAACTCTGAGATACTAAAGCCTTGGACTTGCTGTTTATTTCCTCATATTCACACTTTTGGTCTCACTTTTCCAAGGATCACAAGTACATTCTTCAGTATGTCAGTAAACACCCAGTTTTCACAGATTAGGGCTTGTACAAGTTTTATGAAAGTAATTTGGATTGTCTGTGGCTGGTTATATTAAGGGGCTATTAGTGTTTCATATCAGAAAAAGAGTTTATAAAGAAGAATGTTAGCTGATTCAGAAGCTGAGAATGTTTTCATAAATTATGTATACATTCTTAGATACATACACGCTTTGATGTGATGGGAAAATGTTTACATTAAAATGGCGATATAGGCACATACTCTTACATAGTCCATTTATCTCTTGGCTGGACATCCTTATTTCTACTTATATTCCTCCTGCCTTTCTAAAATCTGCCTTATCAAGACATCTTCTGCTCTCCTACGTGTGACCAATCCACCATAATCTGTTCTCCTTGACCTTGTCTAAAACTGGGGATACTTTCTGCTTTGGTGTCCTCCTTTCTTCATCTGTCCCACAGTGTGTACCTTACTACCCACCTCAAGTGCTTCATCCCTGTCACCTTAAACTTCCTGAGCTGCTCTGCCTAGACTACCTAGGTTTGTGCATCATACAGATGCTATGGTCACATCATTCTTTAATATACTTTTCAGCTTCCTTAGCATTTTCTGTCATATGCTATCCCTCATACTTTGTGCCACTTGGTTGCAGGGCATCTAAATCTAGTGTTGACCTTCTCATTCAGACTTCCTTTCTCCTCAACTGTACCTCCCAGATAGTTGAAGCTTAACCTAGTCCACTATTTTCCCTTCTATCTCAATTTTCAGTTTCTTTTGATTCCCCCATTTGCTGCCGTGAGCACAAGAGTGTGCATCTTTTAGCTCTGGTAGATTTCACAAAAAGCCGATGTTTCATTTACAAAAAAGATGGTAGAAGATGACATAAAAATGGGCATATTAATACAACATGCAAAGAGAAAATTAATACAAATGACATGAGTGGCAAATCCATGATGCACATGGCAAGCATAAATTGCAATGGAAATAAATGAGATGCCCTAATTAATCTATAGCTGTATTTATGTTTTGCATAGCCAGATAATTTATGTGGATCACCCAGAAGGTATCACGTTTAAATACAAAGACATGTGAATGCAAGGTCTGGAACAGTGAGACTAAATATACATAAGTGGGGACTTACAAATGCTAAGTCAAAGACCGCTGTGTCTCAGGGTATTCATTTTTCCAAGGTATGGCCAACTCAGATTTAGTATATATATGTAGCAGGGGTGTATTGGTGCACCTTCCCATATTGGGGGTGCTTGTCACCCTGCAAA
This sequence comes from Protopterus annectens, assembly GCF_019279795.1. Taxonomy (NCBI): domain Eukaryota; kingdom Metazoa; phylum Chordata; order Ceratodontiformes; family Protopteridae; genus Protopterus; species Protopterus annectens. Next base: position 346,415,447 of record NC_056742.1, read on the forward strand.
AATAACATTAAAGGAGAACAGTAACTGCAGACATTTGTTGCTCTCTTTAGTTAAACTGTATTATTATTATTGTTGTTATTATTTTGGAATTACTGGAGTCCTGATTATTGGATTCAGATTTACAAAAATAGTGTCTGGGCTGTCGTATAAGATAGAGCTGGATACAAGGGCTACTTTGTCTATATTCAGAGAAAGAACGCAGGAAATAATTTTCATTCAAATAGAAATATACTGTGGTCAAAAAGTGTCTCAAAGCAACTTATTAACTGTATCTGTAACAAATGAAGGTAAAATGCAAAAGTCAAGAGCTGTGTAGAAGCAACTTAAGATGGCCTGTATTGATTGACAGAGAGTAGATATGGAAGTCTGAAATAAATCTGTGTTCTCTTTAGAAACATTATCAAGCTTGCAACAAATCATATTGAATAATGACTGTTAACAGATGCTATGCCTATTATAACAAAGAGATGAAAATACTTAATGTTATGAAGGCAAAGACTGCACTGACACAATATGGTAGTACAACATTTTAGAAGACCAGGGCAGCATTGTGTGGCCTTATAGTGAAGCTATCTCTAGAGTTATAAAAAAAACTGGAAAGTATTGGGGTGTTATCTTAAGCAAAGTTGTGAAGTTACTGTTTAAGAAATGTAAAGCAGGCAATGTTCCTATATACAGAAAAATCAGTCTGTCTTTTGTTCTCCATTGTAAACTCTGCACTACTCCTGCCTAGAATCATAGAATTGATGATATTTTTGCGTCCTTGATCTGTGCGTGTGTGTGTGTGTGTGTGTGTGTGTGTGTGTGTGTGTGTGTGTGTGTGTGTGTGTGTGTGTGTGTGTGTGTGTGTGTAGGGGGGGTTCATTACAATTGACCAGTATAAGCATTCCTATGAAATTAAGTGGAAGAGGGTTACAAGAGTTCTAGACATTAGTATATGTAAAAACATTGTTTTGCTACAATTGAAGCTTCTGCGTACCATTTGGTAGTAGGTAATGGCACAGGTACTGTGACTAAATACATGCACATTGCTGCCTAACTCATCATCTAGTGGCAGAGTTAATGATGAATAGCCCTTAGATAACCTAACAGGAGTATGGATTAAGAGGAACTGGAGACTCGTAAATTATTTAAAGACATTATATCACACAAATGACAAAATGAGCTACATAAGGACATAAAAGAAGATGGCAGTTTTACTGAAGTACCTAAGCACTACAGTTTCACAAATGCGACCATATTGAGAACTATGAAATCATTACCATAGCTTTCAAACTGATCTTTCAACAGTATTTTAACCACTGAATGCATTGATATATAATGGATCTCAATGGAAATAGATGGAAGATTTCACATAACATTTAATGGGATTATGAAAATCATCACATTGAAAGAAGTACTTGCACACCTTGACCAGTCTATTACACTACATGAGTCCTCAAGTTGTAGAATCAGTACTGTACTAATAATATAAACTCTGGTGTTTCTTGGATTGGGGGATAGTGTAAATAATGAGCTTAGAGTATGGATAACTATCATAATATCTTTGTTTAGAAGTTGAATTGTCCTTATTTTCTTCCATGCTTTTGTTTTAGTGAAGCTGTATCTGTACCTGAGGCTTTAAAACATTTCAGTTTCAGTCAGGGATATTTTATGTGCAGCAATTCAGCGATGCATGCAGACAAGCGGTGCTATGCTGTATCAAAAATGAAATACATTTGTAACGGTATATTCAAATCTGGAAAAATCTATAAAAGACTTGTATCAACCTTAAGCTAAATCTCAAAGATCTCAGCGCAAGCAGTGTGTGTAAATGGTCAGCCAAGAGATCAAGTATTATCCTGGAATGTATTTACCTTGAAGTTGTGTTTCCTCTTTTTATAGCATGTTATCTTTCCAGGACAACTGTATACACAACAGGAGCCAAGAAAAGGCTGCCAGCTTAGTACTGTCTTTTGGGCAGGAGACCACATGTTTTTTTTTTTTTTTTCTTTCTTGAAAAACAAATTGTTTCCTCTGTCAAAGGCAATCAAAAGTCATTCTTTAGTTATGTCACAAACTTTAGAAACAACACACAGTGCCGCTGTGAGTTAATTTGTAATGATCCCACCTACTATGCTGCTGAAGGCATAGCTGATTTACAAGCAGAAAAGTTTAGTTTAAACTTCTCCATTCATCTTCTCCTGGCCTACGCATGCTAGACCTGTTATCAGCCTCTCTCAAAAGTGAAAGATACTAGCTCATTTGGGCTAGACAAAGTGCTGATGTGCCTCCTTGCCCATATAAGCACTGTCTGACTGATCCACTTCAAAAGCTATTCAATCTCAGCATCTCATTTTGCTTTGTATTTGAAGCCTGAAGGGCTGTGGCAGTCATCCCTCTACATGACGGTGATCCCTCTACTGAACCTGGTGAGTACAGACCCATAAGTGTCATAATCACAACAATGGAATGCATCTCGATGAACCTCATCAAATGGATATTGATAGCCTACAATTCTTTGACTCAAATCAGATTGGGTTTGTAAAGGGTAGATCTTGCCTGCTTAACCTGGTTGACTTCTTAGTCACTTAGGCATTGGAGGAAGGAAAGTATATATGCACAGCTTACCCTTACATCACCAAAACTTTTGACACCATTCCTCACCAACGCATCTTAAATAAACCTATCCAAATAAATGTAAAACCTTATTTCACTTAATGGATATCAAATTGGCTAGTGGATAGAACACAGCCAATTAATATTGGATGTGCATTTTGCTAGAAAACACTCACTGTTAGCAGTGTCCCCCAAGGCTTGGTACTGGGGCTATTCTTGTTTGCTGTTTAGTTTTTTTGACATTATAGCTGAAGTCAAAGGCATATAACTGACAATGTTTGCTGATTATTGTAAATATGGAGCATTGTCAATTCTCCTGGGGACTCCTGGGTTCTACAATATGGACTAACATGAATAAACAATTGGTACCACCACCATGGTCTTAAGAGAAATGCAAGAAGGTATAGTTTCATATCCTTTGACAAATAATACATTTGCTCATACTACATCAGGGACTCCCAACTGAAAACATACAGATCACTGTAGATACCAGAAGAGGACCTTGAAGTAGTTGACCTTTTGTCCTACATCTCCTAATGTGAATGTCAAAAAATTATTACTTTGATTTAGAACTGATAAAAATAATTCATGACTTTCAACAGGTCCCTTAATAATGAAAAAATAGGTCATCAATAAACCTACAGTAAAAAATGATCTCAAATTGTGAAATAACTGTAGGTAAAATTTCTCTCTCCCACCATCCCATAACTAATCCTGTATACGCTGGAGCTACGGCGGCTCCCATTGCCTCTCCTCGTAATTGTCTATAAAACAATTACGTTCAGATACTAATTTTATGAAGCAGTCATACAGTGCTGTAGTAAAAACTAAGACTGGCTCTTTAATTCATGGTAACAAACAAGTTACCAATGTGATGATTGCATCTGAACCTTTACGTCAACACCATGGAAGTTCCAACATGCAGAATAATAACGGAGCAGTTAGTGGAGCTACCAGTATCATGAACAAAACATCTGGAAATGGTAATTCAAGTTCAAAAAACTTGAAAGGAACTGTGAGCAATTTAATGCCAAAACAAACTCAAGGAAGAAGTCATTTTCGGAAATGAACTGCGTTAATGTCCCTGCTCCATGAGTGAATACTGTGAACAAAATCTATAATTTAGCAGACTTAATTTTGACTGATTCCCAGACACGAGTGTTGGAACTAGGTTTTAATTTTATTCCCAGTAAGCGTGCTAACCTAGCTCATACTCTGCTCGAATTAAAACTGTAGACAAGAAAACTTAATTTAATGTATATTTTAAAAGATGTTCAGCTTGGCATTTTTAGTAACATTAAGAAACCATCTGTTTACAATTCTGCATTACACAGCACTTTAAAAGTATTTGAAGCTTTCTGTGAGAGAGACATTAGGTCTGTTGTGGAAAAACAAAGTTGATTATTCTTTTTTTAATTTATCTAACAGTGATAGAAAAATATTGTTAGATTTAAAAAAAAAAAAAAAAAAAAAAAAATTACGTTTTATGTAAGCTGACAAAAGGGGAAGTGATGGTGATCATGTACACCAGTGAATACAGTGCTGCTATGGAATGTATTTTAAACAACAGTAGTGAATATCAAGAGGTTGACATGTTGCAAATTGAAAGAAGTTATAAATATGTCAAGTATTGTTTATATGATGTCTCATGAATGGTGAACTATCTTTAGACTTGTATAATTTTTTGTCAGCAGAAACACCAAGATTAGGTGTTTTATTTGGTATACCCAAAATTCATAAGAATTCATTGCACCCACCCTTCCGACCTATCGTTTCAGCTGCAGGCAGTGTCACAGAAGGGATTTCATTATACTTGGACAGTTATTTAAATCCACTCATCCAAGCACGACCCTCTTACATTAAATATGCTTGATCTTTTTTAGACCAAATCAGGTTGTGTGTACTGCAAAAAATAATTTTTCTGAACTTGACTAAGAAGGATTTGTTTCTTTTAACAGACATAGTGTCAATGTATACAGCAATCCCTCAAGTGGAAAGGATTGAGTATGTTTCCAATTTTTTGTACAAATACACCATGTGGAACGATTCCAGTGTCAAAATGTGTATATGTTTAATGGAATTATTGTTGGAAAACAATTATTTCATTTTCAATAACAAATTTTATAGACAATTACGAGGAGTGGCAATGGGAGCCACCATAGCTCCAGCGTATGCAGGATTAGTTATGGGATGGTGGGAGAGAGACATTTTACCTACAGTTATTTTACAATTTGAGATAATTTTTTTACTGTAGGTTTATTGATGACCTATTTTTCATTATTATGGGACCTGTTGAAAATCATGAATTATTATCAGTTCTAAACAAAAGTAATAATTTTTTGACATTCACATTTGGAGATGTAGGACACAAGATCGACTATTTCGAGGTCCTCTTCTGGTTTCTACAGTGATTTTTAAGTTTGGTGTTTCATTTTCACTGTCACCCTGTTTTTGTGTTGAAAACATACAGAGTTGTCAGAGACCTGGGTTCATTTGTTGACACTGAGCTCTACTTTGACTACAATGCAGGCACAATTGTTACGAAATCCTTCTATGTAGCCTAGATGGTTGTGACATGTTTTTCATTAAAGTCTAAAGATACTATCACACCTCTGTACTCCTTAGTTCTTCAGCACATAATTGAATACAATGATATATGACATGCGCCTGCCCAGACATATGATTCAACTTGTTTCCTCACAAAGAAAGTCAGAGGCCTAAGTTCCATTTCTTAGTCAGAACACCTTAATGCTCATATCTCTCTCTTTCTGTCTCAAGCTCTAGAGGTGGCCTCTGCCTTGCCTACTAGGCCATATATAACCCTGTCCTGGGTGACCTTCATATTCACAAAACCAATAAGACTAAGAACACCCACTCTGAAGACCTTAACCTTTATTGTACAATTAACTGAAACTGCTGGCTTGATGGACACCTACAGGAAAAGAATCCCATTCATATTAAACAAAACAGTTTCCACACCCTCTTTAAATGTAACCTGGATGAGTGGATGGGTAACTGTGGCAATGGGAGTGGCTCAACAAATTGATCTTTCAGATTGATTGCCTAGTAACAACCTATGAACCAATGCATTGCCTAGTAACAACCTATGAACCAATGCATGTTTCACTCACATATCTCAGCAAGCCATGAGATAGACTGACAACTCTGTGCTATTTCTTTTGTCTCAGATAGCCTGCCTATCTATCTAGTCACATGTAGGTTCCATTCAAGTGGTTTCATTCAGTGGTTACATTCAGTTGCTGTAATGATAGTCTCCAGTACATCTTACCAGTTATAAATCTGATAAGGAACATTTATGATTTTGATCACTGGTATTTTTTTTTAATCAGAAAGCAAGCTGATTTGGGCAGTCCTATGATGGTTTGAAGTTCAGAAACACTGGTAAAAGTAGTGCACGCTATGTACAAGGACCCAATGTTTCATGTATGAACAGTGTTCGGTCTCACAGACGGGTTTTCCATTGTCAGTGGGCATGCATCAGGATTTATCTTTCCTCCCATTGCTGGTCATACCGGTGATGGATTACATTAGCAAGCAGGATGGAGGGGACAGATCATCAAAGTTGCTGTATTCAGATGATGTGACAATACAGGCAGACTCTCCATTCCCTATCCCTTGCTGAAGTTCTTCAAAACTGAAGGCACATGGGATTAAACTGAGTACAGATGGGACAGTTATAATGGCAGCAAATGGGGGAAATCAGAAGAAGCTGAGAACTGAGATAGAAGGGAAAATAGTGGAACAGGTTAATAGTTTCTAGTATTGGGGATTGCTGGTTGAGGAAAAGGGGAATCTGAATGAGGAGGTCAAAGCTAGAATCAGAGGGGCTACACCCACCTGGCACAGAGTATCTGGGGTAGTGTATGACAGAAGAATGCTAAAGAAGCTGAAAAGTGAGGTATGCAAAACAGTGGCATATCCAGTATTACTATATACTATAGAAACCTGGGCAGTTAGGGCACAACAGTTGAGGAAGCTGGACATGATAGAGATGAAGTGCCTAAGATGGGAAGTAGGATGCACACCATTGGGAAACAAGAAGAAATTATGACATTGGAACAGAAGCTTAAGTAACTTAACTGCAGAGAAGGTCAAAGAGAAAAGATTATTGTGATTTAGGCACATGTGCAGGAAAGCAGAAGACAATCTGTTCAAGAAGATTTGGGAAAGACAGGAGAAAGGCAAGAGAAAGGAAGAGTGTCCAGCAAAGAGATGGATGGAGAGTGAGTGTGAGAAGACCTGCAATAGTCAGGCATGACTGTAGAAGAAGGTAGGAGTATTTAACTGAGAGAGAGAGAGTGAGATGGCAATGGTTGAAGTGACACTCCAATCCCATGTAGAAAATGGAAAAAAGGGTGTTGATGATGATGATGAAGATGGTATTAGTTCTCCTAGACTGGTAAGTAATATAGCAGTTTGCTTTATCACAGTGTGTTGGATTATGCAAGCTGGTGGTGCACTTCCAATGTTTGTTTTTCCTTTATTCTACTGTAGTGCAACTGTGGAAATGTTATACCTAAGTTAGGGGGTGGGGAGCACAGAATATTTTTGAAACTACCTTTGGCCGACATCTGTTTAGGCAACAAAATTTCGATGACAGGTGTGTGAGACCTCACAGTTCTCATGTTTTGTGGAATATTCCCCTTTCCCAATATTGTGTGATCTCCAAGTTAGTATATAGAAATTAGCAGGGGGAGGTGAGTAACACAGTCCCCCTTCCCCACATGAAAGAGTACAGGGGGGCTTGCCCCCCCCTGCAAAAAATGTTTCTCACTATTTTTCTTATGTTTAATTTTACATGTGCCAAGGTTAGTGCTCAGTGCATGCATGGTAGTCTCTTGATGTTTGCATTGTTGGGATTTTGTGGTCAATGTTTTGAACATTAGCGCTTGGTTCTCTCACTTAAATTCAGGTACACAGATATATGTGTGTGTGTGTGTGTGTGTGTGTGTGTGTGTGTGTGTGTGTGTGTGTGTGTGTGTGTGTGTGTGTGTGTGTGTGTCTACTTTAAAACACTGAAATCCCAAAACACTGAAAACCCAAAACAGCTAAAACTCAGAACACTGAAAGTGTGCTTCATAACATTGAAAACTACAATACACATGTATATAACATCTCCTCCACCTGTAACAACACCTAACTAACAAACATACCTTCTGCTACATTTCTGCAGGGGGACAAGCCACCCTGCACCCCCCCATATGAGGGGCTGTGCCCCCCCACACCCCCGTAAATGAAATATACCAACTCCAAGATCGCACTACAGTGGAAAAAAGTTAATTTCCTAACCTCACTGTATCACGATCAGCATACAGTGAGGCTACGAAATTTACTTTTTTCCCACAGAACAGTGGGGATCAGGGAATTTGCTGTTTCACTAGTGAAGTGCAATATCAGAGTTGGTATATATAATAAGCATGGGGCATGGGGGCATTCAAGGGCTTCTCTCCTTGCAAAAAGCAATTTTACTTTATTTTATTTTCAGTAGACTGCTGGTCAGCCAGTTGTGTTCAATCAGTTGTGTTTTGATACAGTGAATTGTCGATACATGGCTATATATATATATATATATATATATATATATATATATATATATATATATAGGTTTACTATCAAAATTTTGAACTGTACTCCGTCGACTGTACTATCGTCGAACACGGAAGTTCGAAAACGGTAATATCGATGTCTAAAAAAGAATCTAGGAAAGGGTTTTAACATGGGTCGAGGTAGGGGAGATGTTTGTAGTTCGGAATAATACTGAACACCTACCTCGACCCATGTTAAAACCCGTTCCTAGATTGTTTTTTTGACATCGATATTACCATTTTCGAACTTCCATGTTCGATGATAGTACACCATATATATATATATATATATATATATATATATATATATATATATATATACACAAACACACATACATACACACACACACACAAAATGGGCAAGGAAAACTGACTGGTCAAATCAATAGCTACTTATGTATCAGATATATTCCATGCACAAGAAAAAAATAGTGCAGGTCACCTAGACCTCCTTTACAGACTTCAAAAAAATCTGACAATCTGCCATCATCTTGAAAAGTCAGGAGGAGGGAAAAACTGTCAAACACAGCAACATTAATGGGGGTCTATGTTCAGCCATTAAATAGAACTTCCATCAAACAGCTGAACATCGAACCCTATCCATCGAACATTCATTCAGCTAACTGTCATTTTATCGACACGGAAAGTAACAAGTTGGCCACCACTTCCCTGTCTGCCCTTTTCCCCACTGTAGCATGGTCTTGGAGCTCATATATATATATATATATATATATATATATATATATATATAGTTAGGAGGGGTGGGGGTGAGGAGCAAAAACCCCATCTAGGTGGGTTTAAAATACTGTGGTGTAGCACACAGGAAGTGGTGGCCAACTAGTTACTTTCCCTGATGATGAAATGAATGTTTCCTGAATGAACGTTCGATGGATAGGGTTCGATGTTAAGCCATTTGATGGAAGTTCCATTCAATGGCTGAAAAAAAAACATTAATGCACATTAGTCTTTGCTGGAAAAATCCATAGACTACAAATGTCAGTATCTGTAGTGGTGACTTTCAGAGTTTAAGCATTCCACAGAATGAGTATAAATTTTCCATGTTTAATACATAAATGTATAAAAAGAGGTAACCTGCTAGTTGATAAATTACTGGTCTAGGTTTCAACTCAATGATTTTAATTTACCAACTAATATTTGTCACTAGGAAATCACTGCTGGCAATGTTTCTGTTTATACATTGGCAATGATATGATTGTGTGAGCATGGCAATATGGATACCGTCCATTGAACTGGAGTGCATGAAGTATGCTCCCTGCAAAAATGCCCTTTATTAATATTTTGTGATGAGATAAAGCTTTGTGTTTTATTTGGTTGAAGTATCGGCCTGTTGAGATTTGGAGAGATATATGGAAAGTGATAAAACAGTTCCTCCCTTCAGACCCTAGTAAACAAAATATGGAGTACTGCAATTTTATTTTCCTAGCAATGATCATTATTGTATTAATCTCTAAAGAGTTAAGTGACTTCCCTTTAAATAAATGTTAACTATTAATCTACTTGACTGTATATGCCTCAAATGTCTAACTAAAATGACTACATTAATATTGCCAATTTGCTTTACACAAAGGAATGCTAGTCCTACAAAGTCAAACTGACTGTTTAACTTGATCATGGCAGCCAAAGTCAACCATTCTCATCTACAGACAGCCCCATAACCAGCAACTATTATCCCATTGTTGCCCGTATTCACTTCAGATGTCTAATTGTGGTAAAATAAATAAATATGAAAAGAATAATATAGTTCAAGTTTGTGTCACACAAATCCATATTAACTCAGGTATTCCAAATTATTTCATCTAAATACACATTTGTCCTGCAAAGCCAGGCTTTTTCAACTGAACAAACATGAGGGTAAGTTAATTCATCCACAGATAGCCTCCCACCAATACCTAGCAGTTATAGCCACTTTGCAGTTCACACCTCATTTGATTGTAATTAAAATGTTTAACTTCTAACCTAACTTCTTAGACCAAGAATCAGGGACAAAGCCAAAGTGTAATGAGGGACAAAAGCCCAGAAAGTTGGTAGAATAACATTTTATCATCTATTTTTGGAAGGATTAATCTACAAAGCTCCAGTGCTAGAATGTAAAGTAGGATGACAGGATTTACTGAGTATGTATGTGAAGGGGTATAGTGGGATATATGGGGAATGAATTCTGGTTAAGATATCATAGCTTACAACGTACTTCTTTTAACTGATGAGTGCACGTGCATTTAGGTGCACTTTCCCCACAAATGCCACTATGTGTACCCCAATGCCCATATGCTTATCTCAAACAAACCTTGAATATTCAAACTAGACCAATTAAAAGTATGTTGTAAGCTATGACAGCTTAAGCTTTGTAGATTGGGTATGCTTATTCACACTTACCAATCAACACACAAACTAAACCTCCACACTCCCAATCACTACCACTGATGCTGATTGGGGTAAGTGTCAATCCCTGATTTGCAAGTTTTCCTTGGCTCCATGCTGATTGGGAAAATCCCCAACTACCCTCCTATCGCATGAAGAATGTTGACTAATAATCATGAAAGCAAAAGCTTGCACATTAATCATTACATTCCTTCTTTCAAATCTCCGTGCCCTTGCCTTCCAAGCCTATCTCTGTTATTACCTGGATATAAGTATAAACAGAAATACAGCCTATGAAAACATTTGAGCTGATGAAGCCCTAATAGGGTGAAAGTGCTGATCTGAGATTTCCCAATAAACACTGTTTTCTAAAACACCATACGCCTAGGAGTCTAATTTGAAGAGAAAGTGTTTTTAAGATTGATTAGGAAGAACACAATTGTTTAACATTTACAGAAAGTTTAAATCTACTGCCATAACTGGCAAGGTTTCTGTTTATACTTTTATTTGTTCATCCCAAAGTCTTTCCCCAATGGCTGAAATTATGCAGTCACACTATGCTGGACCTGTGAGGAAATTTTTTAAAAGCCCAAAATCAAAGGGTCAATTTTTGATTATTATTTTAATTCACCTAAATAGAACAACATGTTTTACATCAATATGCATTTTCTGAACAATAAGAAATATGAAACTATAATGTCTGGCATTACTGACTGTAAACTACAACGATTTACCCAAATATCAAAAATTTTATAAGGAGCAAGGTAAAAATATGATGTAAAATCAGGGATGTTCTGCAAAATAAGATACAGCTGAGAGGTATGCCAGGGATGATGCATTTCTGAACAATATGAAGTATGAAACTCTGTCTGGTATTATTTAGTGAGTTTAAATCCCAGTGATTTGCAAGAAAATCAAAGATTTTACAAGGGTGAGTGTATTTATTGACATTTGTTAACCGGGTTTGTCCATCTGGGCTTGTGGCCCATTTTCAGTGGAGACCCTTGGAAAAAAGCTCCAGCAGTACATTTTTAAACAAGTACAATTTTAAACAATATTGATATAATAGCAGTTATAGCAAAAAGATTTGTATATGTTGGGTTACATGCATAAAGTTAAAGTTGCATTAAAAAGAAGCTTAGTAACATAATTTTACATTGATATAGTTCAATAGGTCAACAATACAATTTTTTGTTTGTATACAATTATGCAAATGCATAGTGGACACATTGGAGAGGTGTAATGAGATACTAAGTATGGACCTTTTGAGGGTGCATAAAGAGAACTAAGACTAAGTGGGGTCATGGCAAGGGCAGGTCCTGGAATTGAGAAAATAAGCTTTTAGTTAATTTTTAAAGTGTGAGGTGTGGGAGATTGAACGCAAGTCAAGGGGAAGTTGTTCCAAGCATGGGCAAGGGAGTGTTTGTAGAGTAGATTGCCTACTGACCTTTCTGGGTGGTAGACATCAAGTAATTTTTGGTTAGAAGTACGGAGGATCTGGGATGGGATGTAGAAGGAGACTAAGGAAGATAGAGATGAACAGAAGGAGGTTTTATAAATAATAGAGTGTAGCATATGAAATTGATAAGATAGCAGAACTTGGGGAAGTTCAAGCCATTGAAGATAGTTTAAAAAATGTGAGTTGTATGGGGAGTTAGTAATGAATCTGGCTATTTTATGGTAAGTCTGTTGGAGCTTGTTTAGAGTGGAAGCCTGGATATTGGTAAGAACTGGGGTGGCGTATAAGAGGGAAGGAAGGAGGAGTGCCTGGCCCAGGGTAAGTCTAGATTCAGGGGTTAGGAATTTTTTGTTCTGCTATAGCAGACCTAGTTTCGGTTTTTTTTTTTTTTTTTTTTTTTATACACTGGAGTATGTGTAATTTGAACTTTAGTTCATTATCGATAATGACCCCTAAGAGTTTTTTGTGGGTGTCAGGTTGGATAGTTGTATTGTTCGAAGATGTAATAAAAAAGGAGGTTTTGTGATGAGAAAGAGAATGGGGAAGGAAAAGTAGGAGTTTGGTCTTTTTGGGATTTAGGATCAGTAGGTTGTGAGAGAGACATTGTTCAGTGGATAGTAGGGCTTGTTGGGCCAGGAAGCGTAGTTCAGGAATGTTATTTGAGATGGATATAAGTGTAGAGTTGTCTGCATACTGAATAAGGGAGGATTTTTTGCATGAGGTGTAAAAATCATTGGTAAAGATGTTAAAAGGGGTCCCAAGATGGAGCCTTGGGGAACACCAGTGGAGATGGGAAGGAAAGGTGAGGAGGATGAGAGCCATTTGACAGATTGTTCCCTGCCAGATAGGCAACTATTAAACCAGGCAAGTGCGGAGCGGGATAGGTGGAGATTTGTGAGTTTGGATAGTAGTAGAGGATGAGACACAGTATCAAAGGCTTTGGAGAGATCTAGGAAGAGACAGGAAATGAGTTTATTGTTGTCTAGGGCCTCTGCAATGATATGAGTGAAGGAGAGGAGGGCAGTGGTGGTGCTGTGGTGAGGACGAAATCCATGTTGGGTAGAGGTAAGTAAGTAGTGCATAAGGAGGTGATTGAGAAGCTGCGTGTGAATACATTTTTCTAATATCTTGGAGAGGGATCAGGAACATGTTATGTATGCATCAAACTGAGCATTTAAGTTCCTCTTGCTTTATCCCCTGTCCATTTAGTGACAACAATTTTCATTGCTATATCTGGTTGCCTGCCAGGATTTACAAAATACTTCATATTACTTTAACTCTCTAGCTGCCTGTAACTCTCCTCTATACTACTTAACTATTCACAGACTTTATGCTCATTGTTTTCCTAATGAATTGCAAGGCACCAAGTTTCAGGAAGAGTAGCATCCTAAACCTATAGTGAAAAATATTTAATTACATAAAGTAGATCCCTCATGCATTCTGTATATCCATTTTTCTATCCATTAGTATTTACATTACTGTTTTTAATGATGACAGTTGGATTCTATAATTGGTTAAGTTCATAATTGAATACCATGCTATCTGCCTTGAAAAGCCATTTTAAGCCTGGCCAATAACCTGTGAAGAGAATCAAATCCTGTACCTTGTGTTCATGAGCTAAAGCCCTTAACCATTATGCCAAACCCCCTCCTTGACTGAAATGTACTGAAAAAAGACTTTATGTAGCTTCAGTAAATTTTAGTGAAAAGAAAGGCTAGTGGGTGGTTTGTTTTTACAATTTTATGTGTCTTTTTATGTATTTTAGTAGAACAGGAAGGGTTATTTTGGAATGATTTAGTTTTACAGTTTTTTTTTGTTAGTTTAATCTTAGTTTGGATAGTAAATATTTATTCAATCTTTACCAGTGGTGCAGTTTCCAAATTAGTTAGTTGCAGTCTGTTTTATTTTATTCTTATACTGTTTCATTTTAACATTTTTAATTTCGGTATTACTACATTTCATTTGTAGGTGGTTATTAGTTTGGGCAACATACCTCTCAAACTGGAAACACAACAAATCTGGACAAAGGCCCATGAAAAATAGGTACAAATCTGTATGCTGATTAACATAAAATGTGTATACAAAATGATGTAACCAACACCCACTTCCATGGAATTGTGGGATATCAACTTTCAAACATAAACTGAAAAACAGAGAACCAAAATATGGCCCCAGACCCTGCAGTAAATTGTAACCATTTTTTTAAATGTGTAGCAATGATGTTCGCTGGGAAGGGAGAAGATGATGAACCTTAGCACTTTGTTTTTGGTGACTTGCAATATGTGGGTTTTATGGTAAAAGTAGATAATTTAATTGTAGGCAGTATTCTAATCTTTTATACCATAGTTTGCTAGGACTTCCAAAATTCATTCTCCATGACCTACTGATCAGTGGCATAGAAACAGTTTGTGCCGCTCAGGGTTGTCTGAGTTTGCCTCCCTTCTCCCCTCACAAAATCATGGTCAAATGGGGCCCCACCATACACAGCCGTCCCTCCCTGCAGCCATTCCAATGTCCCATTACTTGGCTATTATGCCCCCCATTTACCATAAACACTGTGATTTGCATACTGCTTTACTTCTACAATGATTTGGATTTAAAACTTATTTTACATTTTACAGCATAAACACTAATAGACATCTGCTAAACAAAGCAATGCAGTCTCACAATGAAAATAGACTTGGCATTAAAATGTTTCTGCCCTTGAAAGTCACATTCATTGAAACAGCATTGAAACCCACATTCAAAGAAAATGCATCTGGCCCGTGGCAGATAAAGATTACCTTTGGGCTGTTTTCAAATCATAGGCCCTTTGCACATGAAACATACATGTGTTCTTTGATACACTTTCCTGATTGTATTAAATTATATTCCTTGTATAATACAGTGCATTTGGTAGAGCATGTTTTAAATTTATTGTTTTGAATATTTTTCCAGTAACTAATGAAACAAAATGCATGAACCAGTAATGACAAAACTGCCCAATTCAGAACATTTCCATCATAAAAGCCTACTCAAACTTCTACAATTCACCAGTATCAGTAAATATGCACAATCTCTGCAGAAGTAAAAGTCATCTAAATAATTCCACATTAAAGAGATCTGTAACTAATAAAGAGGTTCCTGCTAGCAAACAACTTTATATTTCTATGTTTCATCTACAAATAAAGTGACTATTGCCCTTGAGGAATAAATTGCCTATGTTACATTAAACAAATGATAAGCTAGTAATATTGCAATAGGGAATGGGTGGCAAACTAACAGGTTCATAGTTACTAGGTATCGTCGCCAAAGAGGACATTCTCAAGACTGCAGCATCCACCCCTTTTAAAATACAACGCAATACAGTTTCAGCAATGCATCTACATACTGTGGGAGTAGAACCCACAGCTTTCTGCATCGCAAGTATTCTACCTGTTGTGCTACTAACAATGCAAGCAGACTTGGCATAAGCAGCACTAAACTTCTCTTCCCCTGAAGCTCTCAGCTCTATGTAAAATCCACTCGACGCTCAACTGTATCTCTCAGCTTTGCAGGACAAGAAATCTGGAAAAAGCCAAAATTTATTGGGAGGGACGAAAGCCCAAAAAACAGTGACACATTTTAAAAATTGCTTGTATAATTTGGGAAAGTTGCTAGAATAAAATGTTGTGTTACCATCATGTTTCCTGAAAGATAGGAAAACTGAATCTTAAATGGCTATCATTTTGTCAGTTCAGTTCTCACCATATTTCTCAACCTCTTAGCACAAAAAACCAGGACAAAGCCAATAATGCGGGAATACAGCCCCCAAAATAGGGACAGATTTCAAATACTGATCTTATAAACCTAGAAAATTGCTAAAATAAAAGGTTTTATGTTACCATGTATTTTCTGAAGAATATGAAGTCTGAAATTCAAATGCTTGTCATTATTTAGTGAATTCAGTCCTCACTGATTTGCCACAAAAATCCAGAAAAAAGTGGTAAGTAGGGGATTCAGGCTCTTGCTACCTGTACCCAAGGTACAGGGTTTGAGCCTGGCTAATTCTAGCCACCAGGTATATTTAACTGGAGAATTTTACACAGAAACACACATGCACTCTTGAACTGTTTCCTAAATGCACTTAACGGCTGGGCTGGCCATACTTCCATAAATTCATTAAGCAAAGCTATATCCACACTGGTGATACTTCATTGAAACTGAATTTGCAATGCAGAAATGCACTAAGCAATACTTGAACTGAACTGCTTCCTTAACGTTCTTAATGGCTGGGCTGGCCAAACTTCATTGAAACTGACACATACCATAAATGTACTTGAATTGAACTGCTTCCTAAATGCACTTAACGGCTGTGCTAGCCATACTTCCATAAATGCACTAAGCAAAACTATATCCACACTGGTCATACTTCATTGAAACTGAATTTGCATTGCAGAAATGCACTAAGCAATACTTGATTTGAACTGCTTCCTTAACATTCCTAATGGCTGGGCTGGCCATACTTCATTGAAACTGACACACACCATAAATGTACTTGAACTGAACTGCTTCCTAAATGCACTTAACGGCTATGCTAGCCATGCTTCCATAAATGCACTAGGCAAAACTATATTCACACTGGCCATACTTCATTGAAACTGAATTCGCATTGCATAAATGCACTAAGTAATACTTGAATTGAATTGCTTCTTTAACGGCTGGGCTGGCCATACTTCATTGAAACTAAATTTGCATTGCATAAATGCACTAAGCATAACTATATCCACACCTTGAATTGTAAGCACTTTTGACTGGAACATAAGCTTGGAACTCCCCATAAATGATAAATGCACCTAAACTAGAATTGAGCGTCTTCCTAAATACACACGCACTTAACAGAGATGCGATATAGTGAACCGAACGTCTTCCTAAATACACTTAACAATCAGCTGTTTGGACTTGAACTGTGAGAAATGCACTAAGCAAATGTTTTAAACTATATCACACACACCTTGAACTGTAAGCTAATAAATGTACCTTCGACTGGAATTTGACCTTGCAGTAAGCTCGGAACTCCCCTTAAATACATACACAGTTCATAGTTCTTTGTAAGTAAATACATGCACCAAAATGGCAATAAATGCACCTTAATGGTTGGACTTACAGCAATACAGCTAAAAACTAGTGAATTAATGGCCGGAAGTAAGAGTAAGCAGTAAATAAGCAAAACTACACAAACACACACACACACACACACACTTCTTCCTATATCAGATAATCACACACCTTCAACAAAAAGAATGACATGCACTTACAATAACAAAATACTAGCGTATGTTAGCCGGGCCAGTTAGCGTGCATATCTGATAAAATACATACAATTACAATTCTTTTTTTTTACCTGATGGCTGAGGCAGATGCTGCAGACATGTTTGTGGGTGGGAATTGTAAACAGCTGCCATTCCTCTCCAAAACAGTTTAAAATAAATAGTGACAAAAGTCCAGCAGCCAGTAGCTGATGTCATCATGCATGCACGCCCCCGTAGGCTGGTGATATGTGGTGACATCAACCAGAAATTTAAAGTTGCAATACAAAAATCGGGAATTAAAGGGGGCCACTCAGGAATTCATGGCATCCCATTATTTTGCCCTCAAAACCAGTAATTACTGAGGAATTCGGTATGGTTGAGAGGTATGGTGGGCACTGTTGTTCTTGGGTAATGAGTTTGTCTATTATATATGCATGGTTATATTTTGGGCCATGGTTTTTGATACGCTTTAACAAACAAACATGCAATGCATACATATATACATGTATTTCACCTTTCCAACATTACTTTTGGCAGTGACAGTAACAGACACTTACTGGGGTCATAAGGTTTAGCCAGTGCTGAATTTCTGTGTCTTTGCTAATTTTCAGTGAATACATGCACTTTGTGGCACATGCTCATGCTCAGACTCATATTTTGGTTATTAGATGACTAAGACAAAGGGAATCTGTTTGCATTTGTCAGCAAAATGTAAAAGGAACTGTGTTCACACATGCTACTATGGGGGAGATAAATAGACCAGGGAACATAACAGGAGAATTTCTTTATATCTAATAAATATATTTGGTGGGTAACAGTGTAAAGCTGAACATGGCTTCTATAAATATAAAAAAGGTTGGGGGCAAAGAGAATAACTGCACTGCCAAGGATGGTGTCTGTTATATGGTCTTTGCATATTTGGGTTAGCACTGCTGTTTGGCGACGTATTATATTTAAGTATGCACCAAGTATTCTCCACTAATACTGCTCAGTAATGAATTTCATTTGGTTGCATTATCCTATACATGACTGATACTTTCAAGTTCTGTACATGCATGCTGTAACAGCTGAATTAAGTGTCCTGTGGGTTCAGTCCCATGTTCTGTCTGAATATGCTATCTCAGGTTGCTGGCCAACCTCTTTTGTGGCACATTCATGTGCACTATGCATTATTAAGGATCTAAAATGATTTTTTGTGTTTCTATGCTATTCATTTTTTTTTATCAACAGAAAATCATTTATTAAATTCTGTCTTTTCAATGAGGATTAACTCTCTGCTCCTCTTCTTTCTCCATTTCAGTTTAAGGTATATTAGGTTTCATTATCAGGTCTTTGTTTCATTTCTTTCACTCAAGTGTATTATTAGAATTGCAAAATGTGAAGAATGTAAGTATGGCATGGATAGATTGCAAAAAAAAAAAAAAAAAGCATTTGACAGCATCCCACATTCATAGATAAAGGAGTGCTTGCAGTTGTATAAGCTACACCCTATATTGATTAATTACATTACAGTGACCATGAAACAGTAGCAAACCATTTTGCAGTGGATAGTGGATTACATACACATTGTTTTATAAAGTTCATTGAGCATGTGGGAGAAACAGACAAATGCAGGTTCTGTAAAACAGAACTGGAAACAATTGCACACCTCATTGCTGGTTGTGACATACTAATGGCAGAATGACTGTATACTGAAAGGCGTAATAATGTGGCAAGACTGTTGTATTGAAGATTGTGTAAACATTATAACATTGAAGTAGCTGAGAAGCATTGGAAATATGAGCAACAAAGCATTATAGAGAATGAAGAACTTTATATCACACGGAATCACCGGTTACCAACAGCTCAAAAAATAGATGCAAGAAAACCAGATACAGCAGTCCATGAAAAGAAGACAAAAATAACATTGATAACTGAGATTGCTACACCCAGTGTTTACAGTGTCTTGTGTACAGAGAGGCACAAAGTCATAAAATACCACTATCTGCAGGCAGAAATAAGGACACTGTGGAAGGATACCAAGATAGTTTTAACAGTAGAAGGGGCAATAGGTCATGTAAAAAATAAATTGCAGTCTTATTTAGATATGCTACCAATAAATGTAACTCTATAAATTGCAGAAAGAGTCATTTCTGAGCACACTGGGGTGCTGGGAAGAGCACTTTTGGCCAACACTGGAGATTGGAACAATATTAATTTCAAAAACTTTAATCCTACTTTGACTTAAGAATGGGGTCCACTCCTGTCATGCTATTAGAAACTCAAAAGACTTGGAGAAATTAAACCATGTATTATAAGCTTTTTGTACTTTCTGCCCCCAAGCAGACTTCTTCACCTCTGCTATGTCTCACTTGTGTTAATCTTCTCTTATCCTTCCAGCCACAGTGGCTCTCAGAACTGCCCACTGCTATTGCTCTGTATGGCTCTCTTTCTACTTTCCTGAAAGAGGGACATAACATACAGAAGTAATTTATTTTTTACTGCAGTGTTTGTGTGTGTAAGCTACATCATTTGTGTGTAAAATGATTAATAAGTCCATGTACCTATTGATATGATTATAGATAAGGACAAAAGTAAAAGTTTAGGAATAACAGGTAAATAGGTAATAGTTTAATAGTGAAGAAATAGAAATATTAGGTATAAAGTTTGGTACTGATCTACTTAGAATGTAGTAATGGGATAATATAATACAAAAATTAAGGGATATATGTTTGTTTTGGGTGACATATAAGTTGTCCTATAGAAAGAAAGTATAGTTAATAATTTCTGTGTTATTGAGAAAAATCGCATATTTAACGAGTGTGTTTACGGTTCCTGTAAAATATGAAAAAGAATTAATGTCAATTGTGTTTTCATTTATATGGGAATTCAGATTAAACTAAGTGAAAAGAGGGGTGTTATATGCTGAAAAAAGGAGGAGGATTGGATTTGCCTAACCCAGTTGTTTATACAGCATCACTGAATTTATTTAAAGTGTTGACATGATTAGGAGCACAAAATAAATCATTGATATGTTTAATAATGAAAGAAAATATAAGGAAATATGGGATAGGGTGAGTAAACTGAAAAGAAGGAAAGAATGTTTGAATGGGGGTATAAAAGATTAATGAATGGGAAAATAAAAGAGAGGTTAATATTGGTGGCCCAAGATAGTGGAATATGTGCACATTGGTTTGCAAGTCCATTGAGCATGTGAGAGAAACAGAAAAATGTGGGTTCTCTAAAACAGAACTGGAAATAATTGCACATCCTGTTGCTGGGTGTGATACACTGACAGACGACCTGTATAATGAAAGAAGTAATGTTGCAAGACTGTTACATTGAGGATTGTGTAAACATTACAATATTGAAGTATCTGAGAAGCATTGGAAATATTACCCACAAAGTATTATAGGGAATGATGAAGTTTATATCAAATGGGATCACCCATTACCAACAGTGATTACAGTGTCTTATGTAGAGAGAGAGAGACATAAAGTCATAAAATACCAGGATATGCAGGCAGAAATATGGGCAATGTGAAAGAAGGATACCCAAGCAATTCCAATAGTAGTAGGAGCAATGGGTCTTATAAAAAAAAGAATTTGCAGTCTTATTTAGATATGCTCCCAATACATGTCACTCCATATGAATTGCAGAATGAGTTATTTCTGGGCACATTGTGAGTGCTGCGCAACAAACTTTTGGCCAACACTGAAGCTTGAAACAATACTAATTTCAAAAACTTGCATCATATTTTGACATAGGAATGGGGTCCACTCTCATCATGGTGTTAGAAACCCAAAAGACTTGGAGAAATTAAACCATGTATTATAATTTCTTTGTACTCTCTGCATATTCAAAAGTCTGCCTGTTTGTCTCTTTCTCCATCTTATGACTTGACAATATTGTGATTTTGCTTTCTGTCAAAATCCCTTTCAAATATCTTTGATTTTAAATTGACATAAAAGGGCACACTTGTTCAGTCTTTCATTATGAACCCAAAATGTGTCTTGACTGTTTAACTTCTCTGCAACCCACCCATTGGTTCCATTAAGGAGTGTGAGCCCATTGGTCTAATTATTCTCCTTGAAGGTTAGATTCAAGCACTGGAGGAGGGTTGTTAGCCATGGGTTGTAGAGATGTATTTTTTTCCTAGCCTTCTGCTTTGTGATGATCGTATTTAGCTCCTGCGCTTGAAGTATGTGTTCTTCCACATATGCTATCACTGGTCTCTGTGCTGCACATTGTTAAGCAACCATGAGTGCCCTGGTCCTCTTGAATAGGCCACACTGTGACCTGTCTCTCAAAGATGGGTGAGCTATCAACCACTTCACTCCCATGTACAAGCTCCTCCATCACCAAAGTAACTTGTACTCTGGTCATGTGGGATATAATCAAGCCGAACGATATAGGTATTATCCCTCTGTGTCTCAGAAGTGGTTGTGTCTTCACCTTTTTTACTGAAGTAATTTACATTTTCATAATCAGATGGTCCAACTGCAGCATTTAATGTTTTTTTTTTATTATTAGTGGTGAGATATGATAGCAGAAGCAACATGAGCAAAATGTACTTTTTATCTTTGACTTGCCTAGTTTTTGTTGTTAATATATTACATTACTATCTGCCAAATTATAATGCTTGGGATGTATTTGATGAAGGTCATTTGAGGTCAATACATTTCACTGATTTTCAGATCAGCAAATTATCTTTTATATCTGTAGTATGTTTGGGTGAAAGTCATAGTTCTGTAATCTGACTTTTTTCTAGAACAAAAAGTGTATACATCTTCAACTGACCTCTGCCAGTTACCTGTATGAGTCTGCTCTACAACTGTGGGTTAGGCAGCTGAAATTAAGAGACAGCTGTAGTGGTAGAGAGCAGACTGGGAACTGTAAAAGGGAAAATGCAGAACATAATTAATCATATTCTCTGCATAATGTGTTTAGCTAGCTGTATGGTTGTCTGTGCCCTCAAGTATAAAACTGTATGCATTTAGAGATAATTAAAGAAATAAGATTAGTGGCAAATGTAATCTCTTAATAACTATTCATATTCATATATAAAAACAAATAAATTGAAAAAAAACAATCCAAAGGTAGCTGGTATATATATTTCTGCTCATATGCCAAAGTTCTGATATAGTCAGAGTATTAGGAAAGTGGTATGCATAACTTGAATTTAGGTGAGTGATGTGCTGTGCTGACAAAACTAAATTGCAATACTGTAGAATACGTGCTACTATTTGTTTCATGCCCTGATGGGAAGCTTGGTAGCGACTCAGTGAACATTTTACAGTTTACAGTTATCGCTTATCAAGTGATTTGGAAACTGTTGCAAAATGTATGCGCTGTTGTTAAAATAAGTAGTGTTGTAAGCTACAGCGAAAGCACATAAACCCATTTTGTGTGTGGACCAGCTCAAAAGAGAGACCTGTGATTAGATTGATAGGGCTAGTGTGCGTGTTCTGCTTTTTCTTCAGTCACGGTATGTGTGTGTGTGTGTGTGTGTGTGTGTGTGCACATGTGTCTGTGTGCATTTGTATTTTCTCCCCACGTGCATGGATGTGTATATATGTGTATGTGCTCCCATGTGCGTGCGAGTGTGTGTGTGTGTTTGAAGAAGATATTGTGTAGTTGTGGTGCATAAGTATATACATTTAGCTCCTGGAAGCCTAATGACTGTGCATTTGTGGATGTGCACATGTTTGTGTATGTGTGTGAGTTAGGAGGAAATTGTGCAGTTGTGCAGCAATTGCATATGACTTTAGTTACCATGGACATTGATCTGTTTTCAAACTTAAAAAAATGCAGTAAGACATAGTGCTGTTGCTTTCACTATGTTATTATTTATTTGTTTAAGTGGTTAAGTGGTTCCTTTACAGCCATGACCCAGGATCAAAGGGCAAGAATATAGTTTCAATTGACATTGTTATACATAATGTAAAACTATAATGTCCAAAGAAGCTTAGTGTAGGGAACAAAAGTTGCTATAATATCTATTGATCAAACAGAGCATTACATTAATTTAATGTGGGATAACTCATGTAAGGACAAAATAAGTTATCATACTGACATAGAATTTAATCTAATCAAATGCCTAACAAAAAGAAGACTAGCAACCAATATGATGCCTTTACTGTAATACTGGCTATTATTTAGTACTGAATCCAATATTTGCAAGACTATATATAGTGTATACAATATATACATTGGCTAATGATCACTCCAACTTCAGTATCAGGTTTGAAATATATATGGTCCTGAGACTGATGACTGAATTCAGTCATGTTGTTATCTACTTTCCCAGTGGAGTTTTGGTCTGTAGTGCATGCGACACACTTTTGGGAATAAACTGGAATCACTCATTGCCATCCAGAGAGATGAAAACTGAACAACCTACAGGATGCTTTTCTTTTCAAGGTAGGAAGGAGTCAACTTGCCTATACTTAGTTTCTTGCTGTTCCACTAGTGTTCCTCAATGAGTTTTAATGCATTGTGCTGAATAGCACAAGATGGCTAAACATATTTGAAGGGTTTTTTTTTGCCCCTTTCTCCACTGAGATGCTACTGTGTAGTTGGTATATATAATGTAGGTGTTGTGTGAGTTAAAGCACCCCAAAATAGGGGTCCAGGGGAAGCTTGTCTTCCTGCACCAAAAACAAATGTTTAGTGTTTTTTACTGATGGTTTTTGGAATTTATCCTTCATTAAGCTGTTGAATTCATTTCTATGGTTTAAGTGAATGGAAAAAAACAAAAGGAGTCAATCCATTTTGTGACTGGTACATACAAAAACCTGATCAGTTCTTTCTTATGTTAATGTTCAAGCACTTAATAGAGAGACAAACATACAATTTATGTTCAGTTTCAAACTGAAGTAATAAAAGGAGTATTTAAAGATTTTTTAAAGACAATATGTAAAGATATTATGGACATTATAAAAATATATGGTAATGGAGGTCTCTGGACTTGAGGTTGGCAATGTGGTGTTGTATTAAAAATGAAAAAAAAAATACATATTCCAAACATAATAAATATAGAAAGAAACAAAGGTACTGAAAATACTGGATGCAACTGAAAATGTTTCTTTTGTGGCAAGAGTGATCATTTAATTAGTAATTGTGACAAAATAAAATGTTATCTGTGGTGGGGAGTGAAGCAAAAGCATGTGAACTAAAATTTGTGAAATTTGAAAAAAATTGAATTTCTGGATAGATTGTCAGGAAAACAGACGATGAGAAAAAGTGTGAAAAGTATGGGAAGGAACAAGAGATAGAACACAATGAAGGCAAAGAAGGAGATCAAGAAAAGGAGCAGGAGGAGCAGATAAGATTGAAACCAGAAAAAGTGAAAAAAAGATAAATGGATAAAAAAGAAGAGTACAGAGGAATGGTAGAAATAAGTGAAGATGAAGTTATAAATTGGAGGGTGGTTAAGGAAAAAACTGTTGGAAAAAGGGTAAAAGACAGGAAAGGGAAATTCAAAAGTATAGGCATGAAAGAAATTTAAAAAAGGAAAAGGATAGAAGAAAAATTAAAAAAAGAAAAGAAAAAGCTTAGAATTTTAGCAGTAAATGGGAACAGTATAAAGAATATTAAAAGAAACTGGTGTATAACACTTTGAGAAGATGGGAGAGATTGCAAACTGAAAAATTGTGGGGAGGTCAGATTATTTGGAATATAGGGAAAGAAACATGGTCGGGCATAGGAACATTATGTAGAAATTTTAATAAAAATTTTGGATTATGCTTTAATAACATTGGGTAGAGTAACAGTGCTTCATGTGAAGTTGAAAAAGGTTTATAGAATTATTGCAGTGTATGCATAGGTTTCAAAAAAGAAAGAGGAGGTGTATAAGAGAATTTTACATTATGTAAGTGTGGACACGGCAATAATATTATTGGGGATTTTAAGTGTGATTTAAGAAGAAGAAGAAAAGAGGGTGCAAACGTTAAAATAATATCAGCAATATTAAAAAGTGGAAAATTTTATATATATATATATATATATATATATATATATATCTATATATCTATATATATATATATATATATATATATATATATATATATATATAGGATCATTTATTTTTATTTATTTATTTTACATTTGTTGACTGGGATAGTCCGACTGGATGCATGTCCATTTTCAGCGGAGGCCCGGGGAGAAACGCTCCAAGGGTAAGCAGATACAGCATTACATAATACCAGCATTACATATTACAAACAAATTATTTACAGAGATTACATAAGTAAGCAAGTTAAACAAGTTCCACAGGTTAAAGTTAGTCCTGAGCACAAGTCAGGATTAAATTAAATTACACAGTAAACTGGTTAACAGATTTTTACACATTCGAGTTAGCCAGGCTTGATACATTGACATAGCCAGTTAAGTGACAAATGTTGTTTGAGTCTAGTTTTAAATTGACCTAAGGTGGAAAGTAAGGTAATATCAGCTGGAAGTGAGTTCCAGGATCTACTTACAGAGTTTGCAAAGAGAGAATCACCGGCTGTGTTATTAATTTTGCTAGTCTGAATTAGTAGTTTGTTAGAGGATCAAGCGGTCTAGGATTGTTATAGGGGGTGATAATATTTTTAAGTGCAGGAGTATTGTCCGGATTATAGAGGATTTTATAGGCCATAATCAGTTGGTTATACTGGATTAGGCTAGGTAGTTCAAGCCAACCAAGCTGATTTAGATTGATGCAATGATGTATCCTAAAAGGCAGCCCAGTGGCAAACCTGGCAATGTGGTTGTAGCAAATTGAGAGTTTAAGGACAGTCTTGTTCAAATTCGAGAGTAGAGGGGATGCATACAGAAGGGTTAAAAAAGGTGAGAGCGAGCTATGGCAATTTTAGCTGGAGGGGTTAGGAAGGCTTTTATTCTGTAAAGTGACCCTAGTTTTTTATTGATGGTTTTGATAGTTTGCTTAACATGTAGGTCAAATTTGAGATTATTGTCTATGATGACACCTAATAGTTTTGTAGATGGGTCAGGGGAGATTA
Source organism: Protopterus annectens (assembly GCF_019279795.1). Taxonomy (NCBI): domain Eukaryota; kingdom Metazoa; phylum Chordata; order Ceratodontiformes; family Protopteridae; genus Protopterus; species Protopterus annectens. The sequence goes on from NC_056742.1 coordinate 346,441,743, forward strand.
TTGTGCCATCATTTGATTTTATGGTAAAGGTGAAAGCGGTAGACCTACGTGCTGGTGAAAATAACAGCATTTTAGTTTTTTTGGGATTTAGGATTAGACGATGTTTAGAAAGCCAGTTTTCTATTGTATTAAAGGTGGTCTGGGTAGCTGACCATAACTCTACTGGAGATGTGGCTGAGCAAATCAGAGTAGAGTCATCAGCATATTGGATACAGCTGACTTTTGAGATGACAGTATAAAGGTCGTTAATGAAGCTGGAGAACAGCAAGGGCCCTAGTATAGAGCCTTGTGGTACTCCAAGGGTGTTAGGTAGAAGGTTAGAGAGTTTGTTCTGCCAGAGGACAGCCTGCTGTCGACCATTCAGGTAGGATTGAAACCACTGGAGGGCTCCAGTATCTAGACAGAATATTTGCAGGGTGTGGATTAAAAGTTGGTGATCAACCATATCAAATGCCTTGGAAAGATCCAAAAAGAGGGCTGAGGATATATAATTATTGTTGCGATTATGGTTTATGGTGTTAGTAAAGGCTAGGAGGGCTGAAGTAGTGCTGTGATGAGGACGGAAGCCATGCTGAGTGTCTGCCATAAGGCAATTTTGGATTATGTGGTGCATGAATTGTCTATGAATAAATTTTTCCATAATCTTTGCAAGTGGAGAGAGTATAGCTATTGGCCTATAATTGGAGAATTCAGTAGAGCTGCCTCCTTTGTGAAGTGGGATTACATAGGATATTTTCCAGATGGTGGGAATTTTAGCTTCTACTATGGTTCGATTGATTAGTATTGAGACAGGGTAAGCAATAGCATCAGCTGATTTTTGTAGGTACTCGGCAGGGAGTTGATCAGCAGAAAGTGTAGTGGGTTTTAATTTTTTGATCAAGGTACAGATAAGTGAAGTGGCGACTGGTTGGAAGCTGAACACAAGGGTTTCTAGGGGTGCTACTTTCAGGACCAGGGGAGCTAGGAGGTAGTTGGCTAGCTAGGGCTTGAATTGTCTCAGTAAAGAATTGGTTAAAACTATCAGAAACATCTTCAGGGGTTTTATCAATAGTAGCAGTAGGGATTGGGGTTGAAGTTTGTCCAGGATGTAGTAGATTATTTAAACCTGCCCAAAACTTCTGAGGGTTATTTTGATTTACTGTCTGTAAATTACAGTAGTATTGTTTTTTGTCTTGTAAAATTGATTTTTTGGTTTCGTTCCTGGATTGCCTGTATTTAATGTGATCTTGAGGGTCTTTAGTAGAACTCCATAAAGCCCATGCTTTGTTTCTAAGGGTAATTTTGAGTTTAGACTCTATAGAAAGCCATGGTGCAGTTTTTGCCTTGGTTCTCTTTGAACGAACAGGTGCATGCAAATCAAAGATCTCAATGAATTTGTTGTTAAAGTATGCTACTGCTTCCTCTAAGGGGAGGTGTTTTAGAATAGACCAATTACATGAGTTTAGTTCTTGTTGGAATTTGGCAGGGTCAAAGTTTTTATTGTTTCTAACCTTTCTGAGTAAGGGTTGTTGGGAATTAATGGTTTTGTGCTTAATTACATATGTGAGAAGGTGATCGCTTAGGCCATTAAGGAGGGTACCAGAGGTGTACAGTTGGGGGTGACTGTTTATGAGTACCCAGTCAAGTATACTTTCTTTTTGGTTGGGTTTACCTATCCTGGTAGGGGTGGATATGATTTGTGTAAATGCATGCAGGTTAATATGGGTGGTTGGGGATTCTAAGGAACAGGTACCCCAGTCTATGTTAAAGTCTCCAAGTAGGGTTTCTTGGGGGTAGTGACATGATAACCAGTGCAGGATATCTTCAAATGTAGATATATTGTTACCTGGGGGAATGTACATACAAATGATATTAATGCATTTATTTTTATTAAGTTGCAATTTGGTGGCAAGAATCTCAGAGTTATTAATCTGAGGAGGTTGTATTACATCTATGGTGACATTCAACTCAGATTTATAGAGTACAGCTACCCCACCCCCCTTCCTCGAAGCACGATCCAGCCTGTGTATGTTGTACCCAGGTGGTAACACTTCATTGTCTTTAGTGTTAGGTTTTAACCAGGTTTCAGATAAACAGAGAATCTCAGGGGAATGGACATCCAGAAGTGCATGCAATTCATGTACCTTGTTATTAATGCTTCTAATATTGAGATGACAGACTAGGAGAGAGTTAGTTGGCCTAGAAATTGTAGGTTTGTAGCTTAGATTACAAGTAGAGGGGGTATGTGTATCTGAAGTGAGTGGGCCAGGGTTGGGGTGAATATCACCACCAAGTATTAGGTTGAGTCTATACTTGGTGATGAACTTCAGGAATGTGTTTATTAGTTTGTGGTAGTGTTTGGATCTAGAGCTAATGTGCCTAGGGTTGAGATGTTGCTAGACTGAATAAGATGTTGGATAGGATCTGGTACTGTAAGTATGGTTGAAGGTGGAAGGATTTACAGCTGGGGTGATAGTATGGCCTTTTGGGACCTGAAATCCCATAAGAAACTGGTTTTCATACAAGGTAAGGAGGTATGGTGTGAACAAGAGGGGTGTGAACAAGAGGGGTAGTAAAGAGGAGTATATCATTATATGTGATTCAGCTAGTGAGTGAAGGAATTGTTTTACCTGGTGATGCAACACCAGAAGATAGAGTGGTGAGGTAAAGGTAATGGAAGGGGGGATGGGAGAATGCCAGATGAAAGCTAATAGGTGCTATTAAATGTAGGTAGTAGAATGGGGGTGGGTGGAATTATCCCGGATGAAAGCAGATAGGATCTAGAAAGTGGGGGAGTGGCTATAGTACTATAAATTTAGAGGTACTGGGGGCAGGAGGGAATTGGGGGCAGGAAGGGAGCGAAGGGAGCCCAAGCATAGCGGGGCTATTGCAGTTTACAAGGTTTCCTAAGGTGTCCTAAAGCTATAAGGTAAGTATTACAGCTCTAATGTAAGAGTCAATTTACTGCAGTTACAGGGGAAGGAGGCAACCACTCAAGTAGAAACAAAGAGCCCTATGGCTGACCAATATGGTGACCTGCTTAATTACAAAGCACTGTAAGTGAAAGCTTAACAAATGCTTTTTGTGTAACCTACTCTGTTTAAATGTTGAAAACAACTGATTGCAGTCCTGTAGACACTGTTTTGTAGGGAACTGTAGAGTTCAGTCTGTTTAAATGTTGAAAACAACTGATTGCAGTCCTGTAGACACCGTTTTGTAGGGAACTGTAGAGTTCAGTCTGTTTAAATGTTGAAAACAACTGATTGCAGTCCTGTAGACACCGTTTTGTAGGGAACTGTAGAGTTCAGTCTGTTTACATGTTGAAAACAACTGATTGCAGTCCTGTAGATACCGTTTTGTAGGGAACTGTAGAGTTCAGTCTGTTTAAATGTTGAAAACAACTGATTGCAGTCCTGTAGACACTGTTTTGTAGGGAACTGTAGAGTTCAGTCTGTTTAAATGTTGAAAACAACTGATTGCAGTCCTGTAGACACCGTTTTGTAGGGAACTGTAGAGTTCAGTCTGTTTAAATGTTGAAAACAACTGATTGCAGTCCTGTAGACACCGTTTTGTAGGGAACTGTAGAGTTCAGTCTGTTTAAATGTTGAAAACAACTGATTGCAGTCCTGTAGACACCGTTTTATAGGGAACTGTAGAGTTCAGTCTGTTTAAATGTTGAAAACAACTGATTGCAGTCCTGTAGACACTGTTTTGTAGGGACTTACAGTGGACTTACAGAAGGAGTAATTTAAAAACAGAGATTATTTTATTATTTCAGAAGGATTGAAAATTATGCAAGAAGGAATACAAGTTACAGATCATTTGGCAGTTTGGATTGAAATTCAAGAAGGAGAGGGTTATATAAAAACAAGTACATGTATTAAAAGATTAAATGAAAAGGATTTAGATAAGGAAGGTAGAGAAGGGGTTAAGCAATTTTGGAAATATGATGTAGTCTGCAGCATTTTACAAAAACTGGGCATTTTGGTGGGTAAGTTTTAAAAATATATAAGAAATGTTATTTAGAATGGCAAAGTCTAAAAAAAGAGGAGAAGATAAGATAAGGAAGTAAGTAATGATGAGTTAAAGGAGTTAGTAAGAAATAAGAAAGATTTTTTTTGAAAAAGAAAGGAAGATATATCAGAGGGATCAAGAGAAGATTATAAGGATGTTTAATAATTGAATAAAGTAGTAAATGAAAATAGAAGAATAATAAGAGAAAGAAGATAGAGAGGAGAAAATATTAAAACTCAACAGGAAATAATGAATGTAATAAAGGAATATTTGGAAAAGGCATTTAAAGCTAATATGAAAGAAAGAAAACAAATCTGGAAAGTTAAAAACTAATAAAAGATAATGAAGAGGTAGAAAAAGAAAAAAATGCAAGGAGACAATAATTTGTTAAGAAGAGTAAATGTGGAATCAGCCATAGGCTTGGATGGGATTTAATATATATGTATAAAGATATGTTAGATTGGCAAACAAAAGTATGTTGTGGCAATATTAAATGAAGGGATAGAGCAAAGTGTGAGAGGAAAAGAAGTATATATTGGGAGTATGAAGTTTATTTGGTAAAAAAGGAGAAAAGGAAGACATCAGTAATTGGAGACCAATAGTTTTAAGTAATACAGATTATATGATTTTTATGAAAATAATAGGAAAGAGATTAAAAACAAAGTAAATAAAATAGCAGACAAAACAATATTTGGGAGAAAGGGAAAAGGAAGTCAAGAATTATTGATGATAAGAGAAATTGCAGATGATATAATGAATAGAAAGACTTAAGATTATGGTAGGCAGTTTGAACAAAGCATTTGATAAGCTACAGCATAAAACTTTAATGGACATAATGAAATATTATAACATAAGAGAAAAAAATAATAAAAATATTTGCTTTAGTGTAAGAAAATAATAAACTTAAAGTAGAGGTGAACAGTTGCCTAAGTCAAGAAATATATATAAGAAGTGGTATAAGACAGGGATGTCCAGACAGCAGTATTATATTTGCATTGATTATGAATGCAGTTGTTAGTAAGATAAATAACATAATTAAGAATAGTAGGATATAGGACTATAGAAGGAATTAAAGTGCCAGTTATGTTTTCTTATGTGGATAAACCACAAAAATGGCCAGCATGATAGAGAAACGTGCATTTAATACAATACAGACTGGTTTCGGTCTCAATGACCTTTATCAATGTAACATTTTTTTATATTAGCAGTAACATAATATTTTGAATTGACCAATCAAAGCCAGAGCATACTAGTGACCTAGCCCAAATTTAAAGGTATATACAATACACATGTGAAACAAAACATCAAAAATAAAAAACATATACATAAAAAGTATATATTAAATATGTATGCATACAAAAAATTAGTGTACCTTAACAAGACTAGAAAAGTTAATATATAAAAAAAATATATATAAAAAAAAAATAGATATAAATAAAATATATATATATATATATATATATATATATATATATATATATATATATGTATAATATACATATAAATACATCTAGATAAATATTTACAAATGGTCATTAGGCCTGGGGGAAAAAGACCACCCAGATTTTCAATCCAAGATCTTTTTTATTAAGAATGTCATGCCATTTATTTTTAGAAAATTTTGAACCAACAATTCTGTTAATAATTGTAAATGAAAATCTAGCTGTTTTGTGAACTTGAACATGTTTGTACAATGCATTTGTGATAACCTTGTTGCGTATATTGCTCAAATGCTTGGACATTCTAAGTTTAAAAGGCCTGGATATTTGGCCAGTATAAAAAGCTGAACATTAACATTCACCAAGGTAAATCACCCAACAACTACTACAATTAGATAATGTATGGCAATATAGTTGCCAAATGTTCTTCAGTGAGTAATATATCCCAATACTTATTTATGACCCCAATCAAACATTTACTGTTCTTACCGAACGTGGTAATGAATCTAATCTTAGAATTGCATCCAGACTTAGACCCATCATAGGTCAATAATTGCTGTCTGGGCATCCCATCCACAAGATGTTTAGTCTGAGATAAATGGCTCTCCGAATATCCACGTTCCATAAATCTATTGGTGAGGTCAATATTACATGAATCAAGATCAGCTGTTCTGGAACAGATTCTCTTATTTCTCATATATTGAGATTTAGGGATGTTTCACGTAATATGACCTACATGACAGCTGGAGGCATGTAATAACAAATTCGAACAAAGAGGCTTTCTATATACTGTGCTGGTCAAGGTACATGGTATGGTGGGTCTAACTGTATTAGAGGATAGATGCAGGTTCTGTTATAGAAAAGGAATTACTTTAGGCGGACATTTTTGTCATTTCAAAAAACATGCATCCATCCAAGTGTATGATAAAAATACAAAGGACCATTGGGGGTGCCAGGTCATATGATTGCTATCCATGTGAACCTTGTACCTTCTGTAGATATGTACTTAAAACCAAAGAATTTTCAAGTAAGAACACATCCAAAGTTTTTGAAATTTGTACATTATCTAATTGTAGTAGTTGTTGGGTGATTTACCTTGCTGAATGTCAGTATTCGGCTTTTTATATTGGCCAAACATCCAGGCCTTTTAAACTTAGAATTTCCGAGCATTTGAGCAAAATACGCAACAAGGTTATCACAAACGCATTGTACAAACATGTTCAAGTTCACAAAATAGCTAGATTTTCATTTACAATTATTGACAGAATTGTTGGTTCAAAATTTTCTAAAAATAAATGGCATGACAGTCTTAATAAAAAAGAAAGATCTTGGATTGTAAATCTGGGTGGTCTTTTTCCCCCAGGCCTAAATGACCATTTGTAAATATTTATCTAGATTTATTTATATGTATATATTTATATATATATATATATATATATATATATATATATATATATATATATATATATATATAAATATATATATATATTTATATATGTATATATATATATATATATATAATATTTATATATATTTATATATATTTATATATTTATATATATATATATATATATATATATTTATAAATATATATATATATATATATATATATATATATATATTGATATAATAACTTTTCTAGTGTTAAGGTACGCTAATTTTTGTATGCATACATATTTAATATATACTTTTATGTATTTTATGTATATCTTTCTTATTTTTGATGTTTTGTTTCACAAGTGTATTGTATATACCTTTAAATTTGGGCTAGGTCACTAGTATGCTCTGGTTTTGATTGGTCAATTTAAAATATGGTGTTACTATATTAGCAGTTGTTCTGCTAATATACAAAATGTTACATTGATAAAGGTCATTGAGACCAAAACCGGTCTGTATTGTATTAAATGCAGGTTTCTCTATCATGCTGGCCATTTTTGTGGTTTAATTCGTTTTTCAGTGATGTGCAGTTGCTGTCCGTGCAAGGGGGGTTTGTTGCAATGTGGATAACCTAGTGTTAATAAAAAACAAAGACTGGATAAAACTAACTATTAAACAACTTAATCAGTATTTGAGGACTTGTTGGCATGATTATAGATAAGAACAAAAGTAAAGCTTTAGAAACAATAGGTAAATAGTAATAGTTTAACAGAAAAGAAATAGAAATATGAGGTAAAAAATTTGGTACTGATCTACTTAGAATGCAATAGTGGGATAATATGATACAAAAATTAAGGAGTATATCTTTTTGGTGTGCATGTAAGTTGTCCTACAAAAAGAAAGTATATTTAATCAATTATGTGTTATTGGGAAAAATAACATATTTAACTAGTGTGTTTATGATTCTTGCCAAGTATGAAAAATAATATCAACCATATTTTCATTTATATGGGAATCTAGATTAACCCAGTAAAAAGGGGGATTATATGTTAAAAAAGAGGAGGTTTGGGGTTTGATTAACCCAGTTGTTTATGCAACATCACCGAATTTACATAAAATGTTGACATGGTTAAAAGCATGAAATAAATCATTGATCATTTTAATAATGAAAGAAAAAATAAGGAAATATGGGATAGGATGAGTAAACTCAGTTGAGGAAAAGAATGTTTGAATGGGAAATAAAACATTAAAAACTAGAAGCTTTGAGGGCTTGTTTAGAGTGGTATTAAAATACATTTGGAATGTAGATATTTTTATGGAGATTATCAATAAAGAAGTTGCCAGTAAAAGTGAATATGCTGTATAAAAAAAGAGGAGAAAGAATATGTAATTATTGTGGTGAAGTTGAAACTGAACATGTTTTTTTTTTAAGATGTAAGAGATTGAAGAAATTATAGAAAAATAATGTTGTGGGAGGTATTAAGAGAATGAAGTATATAAATATGTGTATGTTAGAATATGTTTATTATAACAATAAAGGAGGAAAAAATGCAAACAAAATAGGTTCATTGGAGTTTACTTGGGTAATGGCCGTATGGTCTTTACCAGCCTAGCCATGGTATATCTGTGTTCCCTAACTGACCTTTGTTAGATGGTCATTATTCATAGAGTGAGTCTACAATCAGCACTGACTGTCCCTGTCCATGAGGGACATAGGTGCCACCCTGGGTGAATTGATGGTCTCCCATCCAGTTGTCTAGGTTGCACTTGAATAGGGCCATTGAGGAGCTCTGATTCATGTGAATTGGGAGTTTATTACAGAGCAGTGGCAATCTCTCGGAGATGTATCTGTCTCTCCAGCATGTTCTGCTAACATCACAGGCTAGGTTGAGATCCCTGGAGTGAGTGACTTGTTCCATTTGATTTGCACATGTGCAGCATTTCCATTAGGGCAGGGTCAGAAACTGCTCTGCAGGCCAGGCACAAGTCGCCTCTCAGCAGCCTATAGAATACGGAGGATAGTAATAGAGCTTTAAATCTTTATGTAGGTCATAATTGGAGGCCCTAATTTTCTTAGTGAGAAACCTCTGTGGTCTCCCCAGCTGCTGCTGGTCTCTGGTGAGGTACATGCAAAATGGAGCATTGTACTCTTATTAGTGGTTTGATGAAGGCTGAGTACAGAAGAGTTATAAAATCCTTAGTCTTGGATGTGATACCCTTACATATGAGATGTGCAACAAAGAAGGTTTTCCTTACCACTGTGGACACATGGTGATTGAAGTTTGGATTGCTATCAACCTTTGTTCCCAAATCTCACACCACTGGATTTGGGATTAGGGGGATGCTGTCAATATTGTAATTTGCAGGGATTTCCTGTTTGCCAAAGCGGGATAATAATTCACTTTGCCTTTAGTTTAAGTCTGTGGCTTTGGCACAAATCATGTATGTGTTAGCTCCTTTGTAATGTGTTAACATTCTTTCAGGACTCAAGGGTTGCACCCAGTTTGCAATCATCAATGAACTTGGTAAGCCACAGGCCATCTAGTTTCACTTGGACTTCCGAGAAATAGATTCCAAACAGTAGAGGGCCCAGCACAGATCCTTGTGGTATGCCACAAGATAGGTGCTATGTACTGTTTTGCCTTCATCCAGGGCTTTGGTGACATTCTCGAAGAAGTCCAGATTCAGTCAGCATGATCAATCCTTAACAAAGCCAAACTGGGTTGGGTTAAGAGTTTGAAGGTAGTCTCTGTCCTTGATGATAATGTCCATGATGATTCTTTCCATGCCCTTGCAGATAAGGGTAGTTAGGCTTATGGGTCTATAGTTCCCAGGGTTGGTTGATGGACCATCCCTTGCACAAGGGGATTACTGTTGTTGTTCTCCACTGTACTGGAACAAAGCCAGTGCTCAGGCTGAGGTTAAAGAGAGTGCCAAGTGGTTCCACTAAGTCTTGTTTTAGATTGTTTATTAAGCAGCCTGGGATGTTATCTGGTTCCAAAGAGGCTTTTTATTTGGCATTGGAGAGTGCAGATATGACCTGCTTTTTGGTGAAAATAAGTAGAGGACTAGTGTCATGTATGCTTTGGGGTATGGCTGGTGGGGACATGGAGTGAAGTTTTTGCCAAATCTGTCAGCTAGCAGGTTGGCAATTTCCTCAGGTTCAGTATGAGAGTTACCGTCTACTATAAGTTTGGAAAATAGTTGGGCATTCCCTTTTAGATTTCAAATATAGCTAAAGAATGCCTTATAATTATCCGTAGTGAGGGATACTAATTTAGCTTTGTAGCTAGCTTTAGAGGACTTTAAAAGATATTTGATTTGCTTGTTGAATTTGTGGAGGGTATTCTTTTTCTGCTGAGCAAGTTCCCTCTTGTTCTCAGACATTAGTTTCTTCCTTTTGTTATATAACCTAGTTATACTTGAGGTCCACCAGGGTGGCCTTTTTTCAGGAAGACCTGGTTTTGATCCGGTCAGGTGCAGCCGAGTCTATACAGTTGTTCAGGTGGTTATACAGGGAATGTGTGTATTCCTCTGCATGGGAGTCATTGTTGGCTGGGTTAGCAGGGGTTTAAACTTTTTATACCATTGCCCAGTAGGCTTTAGTTTGCTTTGGAGAAGTGTTTCAGTTTTTTTGCTCCCGGGGTCTGCCAGGTCTGATAATTACTTTGAGCATGACAGATTTATGGTCTGACCTTACCAAGGAGTGCAACACACAGGGGGTAGTGCATTGACCCCCCCCCCCATGTTGGTGATTACTAAGTTTAGGACATTTGAGCCCCTTGTGGAGGTGCAGACTAGCTGTTCCAGGGCATTTGTATATACAAAGTCCTGGAACCTCAGGGCAACCATGTTTGTGCTCATGTATGTCACCCAGTCGTAGTTGGGATAGTTGAAATCTCCCATGACCAAACTGTTTGGCTGTATACTGAGTGACTCTAGGAAGTCCAGGTAGACAGTGTACTTCTCTTGGTTAATGGTGGGGGACCTGTAGCTAGCAATGATGTGGCAAGGTGTTTTACCTATAGTTAGTTGGATATGGAGTAGCTCAAGAGAGTCATACTGTTTTGGATCTGGAGTAGCTCAAGAGAGTCATACTGTTTAAGCAGTCTTGAGGTGTATTTGGCTTTAATGAAGATGGATACACCTCCACCTTTGGTTCTTTCATGCTCATTTTGGGGTCTGAACATGTGGAAGGCATTGTAGCCTTGCACAGCTGGGGGTGTTCTCTGCAGCCTTGAACCATGTCTCAGTGACTGCACAGACGTCAGCATATTCCAAGGTGAGGAGTGCATCCAGGGAGTGCAGTTTCTTGTTTAGCATTAAGCAGCATAGCCTTGAGTTTGTCTCAAATTAATTTTGTTATGTCAGAAATGTTTTGATATTGCCTAAAAAAGGCAATATGGGGTAGGCAAAGCACTTTTCCCAGTATCTGAAAGCCTAGAGATGACAGGTGAAGACCATCTCTGCTAAAGCAGCATGGTCTGTCAACTATGTCTTCCCAGGCTGACAGACACTGGATACCCTTGGATTGACAAATAGATAAAGACTATATGAAACAAAAGATTAAATAAGATAGAATTTAATGGAAAGTGGATATTGTCTGAAATATTGAAAAAGATGCAGTGTTGTCTGCCCCCCCACCACTTTTTCCACAATAATTGTAAATAAATAGAATGGAATATAATTAAAAAAAATAGATACATAATTGAAAATAAGTGTAAAAAAGATGTAAATAATTGTAAATAATGTATAAAATAAAAATATTAATATTGTAAATATAATAGATATGGTATTTAATAAAGGACCTCTATTCTTTATGCCATGGGATTTTTTACATCCACCTGACCTACCACCAACTCAAGTAGCTAGGACTTTGGTTTAACATCTCAAGCAAAGGATGAGAATTCAGTATATTGAAGTACAAAACATCAAAACTAATGAATCCCATTGAACCGATTAGAAAACATTAAACCTAAGCAAATTATACACAACTGTTTTTGCAGGGGCAAGCCCCTCTACATACAAAACCCCACTATGTTCAATATAACAATTACAGGGTTCTACAACAAAGGGAAAAAGGACAAATTTTCTTATTCCACTGTCTGTCGATCTTGGAGAAAACACACGCCCCACTATAGCTAAGCAGTATAAGTGAATGGAACATGCCTTTCCCTTACATTGCTAAAAACAAACAGGTAGCTATGCGATTCTCAGCTGCAGTCATCAGTATAACAAGATTTAATATAATTCTAAAAAATCGAAATAGAGCGGACTCTGGTTCCATAAAATAAATTACTCCAAATTTGCTATATAATATTTATGTAGAATCAGTACTATTTCTGATAGTGAATGTTTGGGTGGTATTCATAGTCATAATGAGAATGAATAAAGTTAGTCTGCGCTATCCAGGCATTTGCACAGCAAAGGTGTCATGGCCATGAATATACTTAAGCAAATCAAGTGCTAATGAGATGTAAATTAGAAATTATTTAAATTCATATATACTAATACGTTCTTCTCCCTCTTGTTTGTGATGTATAGTTATAATATAATGCCTTTCCATACTGTCCACAGATTTATTATAAAAGGAGGCATTACATCTTTTCTATCTGCTTTGCAATCCATGAAGATGCTTTCCCTTGCTGCTAGCCTTGCTATTTCCTGGTATGAGCTGCTTGTTTTGGCTGAGTCATGACTGCTTGCACCCAGCAGCACTCACCAACCAAGAACATAGCAAAATAGGCAGAGAATAACTGACCATCATTTTGATGAGATGATACTTGACAGATTGAGTGGACAGGGATGTAAGAGTCTTAGTGAGTATGTATATATGTATGGCCCCCACAGGGATATGGGGAATGTGTGGCGGTCTTATCCCTGTGTATACTAAGGTATGTGTTGCCCTCACTATACTTGCCATGGGGACCTTCCAAAGATAGACTGGGGACACGGGTGTATCTTTATATTTTCATAAGTGATTACTAAGCTAACAACCACAGGGGCCTTTTTAAGCCTTGTGATGTTTCCCAGAGGCGAGAATCAAACCCTGTACCTTGTGTCTGTAAGGCAGAGACCTTAACCATTATTCAACCCCCCCCAACCCCCATCTTACAGGCTTCTATCTCAAGGATATGTCAGCAGTTCCTGGATGTATTCTTGGGATGCGTAAATCGGTACATCTGTTTCCTGATGTCACGTCAAGAATGAGGCCAAACTGTGCATGTCTTTTATAAGGTGGCACATTTCCCTGAGGTGCTTTGTGTGATGCATTGCACTCATGTTGCAAGTAGGGCCCCATCTGGTCCACAGGGTGAACAGTACTGAAATCGGATGCTCTATCATTCATTCAATTGGCAGGTAGTATGATGCATGCAGGTGCTTCACCGTGTCTGCCAGCATCCTCGAAGGGCACACAATTTACATATCTGGCACACTAACTCACTCTATTGCCTCTTCCTGCATGGTAGAATTTACTTATATATTTATTTATGGTTTACTTTTGTTTACTGAGAAAGTCTAACTAGGCTCTAGACCCATTTTCAGTGGAAGCCTGTGGAGAAATGCTCCTTACATAAAAATTACATGTTAAATACAATGCATCAGATAATAATTTTACAGTGAATAAATACATATATTAATTTCACTGTATATACAAAACCAAACATTAACAGTACAATAGATTGTTTCTTACTAAATACAGTTTAAGTTTGGATCAGTACTAGGAATAGAAAGTGAGGGAGAAAAGTTTAGTATAAAGGGAGAGGATAGTGGTATGAGAGACCACAGAGTTTTGATAGAAATTTAGTTAGATAAAGGTGTTGATTGGAGGAAACATAGATAAATGAAAGGGAAGATAGATTGGAAGATAAACTATAGAAATGCATGGACTAAATAAGACAGATTTTATGGATGGTCAACAGGCATGCTTTTTTTTTTGTGGTCATGTTGTTGGTAAGTGGGGAAAATAATATATATCTGAGTGTAGTGATGAATGTTGAAACACCCAAAGATTGTGTCAATAACACTGACAACAAAAGGTCTTCAGTACAAATTTCAACTGTAGAACATGCATGCACAAGGAAATTCCTCCCCACGTGAAAAGACATACCCCTGGATTTACTAATCTTCTGTGCAGGACTAGCTTAGTCCTGCACAGAAGCGACCGTTTAGGAGCAGAATGGCAACGTGCCATGCATATTAATTAAGGAGCGCTGCCTGAGCTCCAAATCCTACACGGAGCGTGTAAGAGTGCAGGGGGCATGTCTGAGAGCAGAGCTTTCAGAATATGCATGCCCCAGCAATGAAGAACAGCAGAAAGGCCAAATGAATGAGCGAGACTGCTCATAGGCGCCTGCATACCCCCAGCCAAGGGCGCCCGCAGGCAGGTGCAAGGGGGTGCACTTGCACCCCCCTGGAATCGGCTGGCCAGGAGAGTAATTTTTTTTTTTTTTTATTATTAGAAGTAAATTAAGGGTGTTCTTCTTTAAGAACTCCCTTTGCGTCCGGTCGTACAAATGGAGGTGCTTGCGACCCGTTTTCATCTTTTCCATACGGTTTACGTCTTTATCTTCCGTGAAATTTGAATTCTAGATGGGCGCCAGCAGAGATGCCGTGTTGTGTCCACGAAGAGGGTCTTGCCATTAAAATCGGAGCAAGCAAGCTATTTCAGGAGCAGAGAGGGATTCCACAAAGGTAGGAAGGTTGCAGAAATAAGTTAGTTTGGTTAATAACAATTACCAGGAACATACTCCTTACTAATAGACTGAAGTGTTCATTATTATGCACTATTAGGATTGTGGTCCAAACTGACTGATTTTTATGACTCCATGTGTATGGTTGTGTTATTGTGCAAGTGCTGGCTGATCTGTTTTGCAATAAAATGCATACAGCAAAAAGGAATAAAATAAGGTTGTGTTTGTTTGTTTTGTAAGAACAATGTTTAAGTTGTGTTGCTTTTTCCTCTTTGCTAACAAGGTTTTTGTTTCTTTACCAGAAATTTAAAACTGGAGTTCAGGGATAATGTTGGTTAGTTTGTGTGGTACTGTGTTATTACTTTGTAAAGTGACAGTGTGGATGTCTGGCAACCATTTGGCATAACCCAAAATGTTTGTTTGTACAGTTTTTATTTAGTTTTTTTTCAGGTTTGCAAAGTCGTTTTTTATACAAGTTAAATTTGTCTGCATGAATAATGTTGTATGTCCGTTTAATATTAGTGATGTCCTCTTGTGAATTATTTGAAGGATTTAAATAATGCTGTTGAACTATACACGGCTCTTGTTATAAAAATTCTGAGTTTTACAACATTAGTCACAGGAAGCCAGATTTATATTTGGATGCTTGGAAAATACAGGTTCATATTCATAGTCCCAAGGATTGTAGTTGCTTTGGGAAGTCATCCATACCTGATACTATCATATTGACAACACACCCCTTAGAGTTGACCCAGTAGTCAGGGACTTGGGGACACACACAGGTAGTAATCTAGCCTTTGATCATTATGTGTCTGCTGTGTTGAGGAAATCCTTATATGTTGCACAACTTATAAACAAAGGTATGGCATCTAAGTCCAAGGAAGTCATTGTTCCATCAGACCTATCATTGAGTACAATGCCCCCTTTGGTATATACCTAACCAGGCATATCCAATAACTATATATCAGGCATATCCAATAACTGAAAAGTCCACAGAGGTTCCTCACTAAAAGAATACATGGTGTAAGTAATATGTCCTATGCAGGTCGCCTCAAGGCCCTATCCCTGTATTCTGTCTCCTATAGGTTTTGAGGGGCAATTTATGCCTGGCATACAGGGCATTGTCAGGCCTCACTTTGATAGACCTTCTGCATAGCCACAAAAGAAACAGTACTAGAATTACCCATTCTACAGACTTAAACTTTGCCTGTGATATAAATAGGACCTGCTATAGAGATAGGTATGTATCCCAGAGACTACACAGTCTATGGAACAGGCTCCCCATTCATTTGAAGCAGAGGTCCTCTCTAATCCAATTCAAGTGTAACTTGGACAATTGGATGGGAAACCAGTAATTCATCCCTGGTTTAGCACCTATGCCTCTAATGCAAACAGGTAACCTGTAAATGGTTCATCTCCCAGACCCATGCTTATACTTATCAAGGGTGTCAGAACTTGTCAAAGATTTGGGATGCATGGCTAGGTTTAAAAAGGCCCTTGTAGTCGTTAGCATAGTAAACACCTATGACCTAAGGCTTTGGCCAGGTCAAGGTAGGTGGTGTGCACCATCTTCCTCTTGTCCAATGCTTTGGTGACTGTCTCAAAGTCAACCAGGTTTAACAGACATGACCTCCCCTTGACAATGCCAAACTGTGTGGGGTCGAGTGTTGGCAATGTCCCTGTTAATGAGGTCCATGATAATCCATTCCATGGTCTTGCAGATCAGGCTAGTTAGGCTGTTGGGGCTATAATTTCCCGGATCGGTGGACACTCCACCTTTGTGTAAAGGGATGACGGTGGCAGTCCTCCACTCAGCTGGGATAAAGCCAGTACTCAGGCTTTGGTTGAATAGGGTGCCTAATGGTGCTGTAAGTTCATGCCTGAATTCATGTAGGATGCAGCCGGGGATGTTTTCAGGTCCCATGGAGGCTGTATTTTTTTGCCTTTGAGAGGGCAGTGAGGACATGTTCCCCTAGAGAAAAGGGGAGGGGGGCAGGTACTGAGGATGTCCTGATTTGCTGATGGGTGGACAGAGGGGCGAAGTTTTTGCTGAATCTGTCAGCCAGTAGGTTGGCTATATCTACAGCATTTGTGTATGTGGTGTCCTTGACCACCAGTTATGAACAGATCTGGGTGCTTCTTTTGAGATTGCAGACATATGTGAAGAAGGCCTTATGATTGTCTCTAGTAGATGTGGCCAGTTTGGACTCAAAGTTTGCTTTGGAGGATTTCACTAGTGCTCTTATTTGCTTGTTCAGGCTAAGGAGAGATTGCTTCCAATTGGGCACCTGCTCCTTCTTGGTCCTAGACTGCAATTTTTTCCTTTTGTTATATACTATTGCAGATGTCCACCAGAGAGGTTTACTCTTCCTTGCGGTGGATGATTTTGTCCTGTTGGGTATTCCTGATTCCATGTGTCTATATAAATGCTTGTATAGTACTTTGGTATAAATTTGGATATCTGTGCCAGTTACTACAGAGGTGAAGGAGGCTGTGAAACTGTTTATACATTCCTCAGGAGATTGTAATCAGCTTTGGAGAAGTTTTTTGTTTGACCCTAGCTAGAGGGGTCAGGAGATGGTGACTTGAAAGTGACTGCTTTATGGTTGGATCTTGCCAGGAGGATAATACTGTAGGGGTGCTGCAGTGGTTACTCATGTTGGTTAATACCAAGTCCAAGATAGTATCACCGCTTGTTGGGGTATTGACTAGCTGTTCCAAAGCATTTGCATTGATAAAATCGAGGAATCTCTGGGCATTTGTGTTCTGGCATGAGTAATTTTTCCTATCTATGGTTGGGTAGTTAAATGTTAAAAAAATGGACACATTTCAATATCGGACTTCATATTCTTCAGAAAGTCAGAAAGTGTATGGTAACAAAAGCAAGCTTTTATTCTAGCAATTTTCTAAGTGTACAAAATGGATATTTGAAATGTATCCCTGTGTTTGCGACTGTATTCCCCCCATTATTGGCTTCATCCAGGTTTTGTGCTAGGGTTGAGAGTTATGGTGAGAATTGAATTCACTGAATATGTTTGGGGGCTGTATTAACCCAGTATTGGCTTTGTTCAGGTATTTATTGGCTTCATCCAGGTTTTTTGCTAATGTTGAGAGCTATGGTAAGAACTGATTTCACTGAAAATGTTTGGGGGCTATATTCTCTCATTACTGGCTTTGTCCAGGTGTTATTTGCTAAGAGGTTGAGAGCTATGGTGAGAACTGAATTCACTGAATGTTTGGTGGTTGTAGTCACCCATTATTGGCTTTGTTCAGGTCTTTTGTGCTAAGAGGTTGACAGCTGTGCTATGGTGAGAACTGAATTCACTAAATGGTATAGTTTCAGTCTTCCTCTTTCACAAAACAGCTGATTTGGCATAGTGGTATGTTGCTTTGACTGTTTTGCACGGGGTCCCCTGGGTTCAAGACGTGGCAGTGAAATGTATGGTGGTAACGCAGCATTTTATTCTAGCGACTTTCAAACATTATACAAGCAATGTTTAAAATATGTCCCTGGTTTTTGGCCTTTTGCCCCCCCCCCCCAATAAATTTTGGCTTTTTCCAGATTTCTTGTGCTGCAAAGTTCAGAGATACAGCTGAGTGTCTAGTAGATTTTACAAGGAGCTGAGAGCTGCAGGGGAGCAAAAGTTTAGTGCTGCTTATGTTTAGTCTGCTTGCATTGTTAATAACACAACAGATAGTGTACTTGCTTTAGATGCTGAAGGCTGTGGGTTCTACTCCCACAGTAGGTAAATGCATTGCTGATGCTGTATTGTGTTGTAAAGGGGGTGGATGCTGCAGTCCTTTTGGCAAAGATACCTAGTAACTATGAACCTGTTAACAGTTTGCTATCCATTCTCTATTGCGGTATTACTAGCTTTTCATTTTTACTGCATGCAACAAAGGCAATTTATTCTTCAAGGGTAACAGGCACTTTATTTGTAGATTAAACAATGACATATAAAGTGTTTGCTAGCAGCAACCTCTATTAGTTACAAATTTCTTCAATGTGGATTTTACTACAGAGATTGTGTATATTTTTACTGATACTGGTGGACTTGAGCAGACTTTTATGATGGAAATGTTCTGAATTGGGCAATTTTGTCATTGGTGGATGCTTTTGTTTCTTTGTTTACTGGAAAAATTTTCAAAACAATAAATTTAAAATGCCCTTTAACAACTGTACTGTATTGTACAAGGAATATAATGTAATACAGTCAGGAAGGTGTATCAAAGAGCATGTGTATGTTATGTTCGAGGGCCTATGATTTTGAAGACAGCCCAGAGTTAATATTTGCAATTGGCAAAATGTATTTTCTCTGAAAGTGGGTTTCAGTGCTGTTTCAATGCATGTGAGTTTCAAGGGCAGAGAAGTTTTAATGTTAGTCTATTTTCATTGAGACTGCATTGCTTTAACAGATATGTATTAGGGTTTGTGCTGTAAAATGCAAAATAAAACTTTCAAATGAAATCCTAAATCATCAGAAGTAAAGCAGTATGCACATTAGTGTTTATGGTAAATGGGGCAAAATAACCAAGGAATGGGACATTGGAATGGCTGCAGAGGCTCCATTTGACCATGATTTTGTGAGGGGTATCAAACTCAGACAGCCCGATTGAACTATACCTCTCAGTTGTCCATATCTTTGCAGAATTAATAGATATTTGCTGCTTATTTTTGGTTTGTTCCTCATAAAATTTGTGGTTTTCTAGCAAATCATTTAGGAATGAAGCCATTAAATGACAGACACTGAGTTTCAGATGTCATAACCTTCAGAAAAATGCATGCTAATGCAAGACTGTCTAAGTTTATACAAGAGCAATTTTTAGTAGTGTTTGTATGTTCCCCAATATATTTGGCCTTGTTCAGATTTCCTGCATTAACAGGTTGAGAGGTACGTGCAAATCACTTTGTAGATTAGGAATATCCAAACATCTCAATTGTCCCCAATTCTGGCTCAAAATGTTGCCCTCCCTAATAATCCCTCCTCCAAAATGGCAATTTTGGAAGAAAATGTGGAGGGTTTACAATTATAACTGTAATGATCAGTTATAGATTACCTTTATTTCAGAAATGCATGTGGATGCTCTTATTTTGTTAGCTGCTTCAAGTTAACTGTTAATATTAAAAGGTGTCCCTTTTTGACAGGTATTTTGCATCACATTTTGGTCTGTTTTTCATAAAATTGTGGTTTCTGGCAAATTAGTGGCAAGTCATTAAAGATTGAAGTTAGAAAATAATGGCAGACATTTGAGTTTCAGATTTTATACCCTTCAGAAAATTTGTACTAATGCAAGATCTACCTGTTCTATTAAGTTAATAAGAGCAATATTTAAAAATTGGCCTTATTTTTGGGCCTGTGTCCCACTTCTAGTTCTATGTATGGCTTTGTCCAGATTTCTTGCTCTGAAGTTGAGAGGTAGGAGTGTCAGCCATCACTGTCAGCCAGAGACATTTCAAATTATGACATACTTATTGCACCCCAGCCCCATTGTAGTGGCTCGGATGTGTCCAAGGAAGGCAAGAAGCAGTTATGCAGTAAGTGTGCAGAGTATTCCCCATCCAAGGTAGATCACAAATGACCGTGGCTTTTCATCTGTCCTTGATTTTGCAAAATGTTCTGGTTTTCTATCAGATTTTTATACTGTTGATTTATGCTTCTTATTATTCAGGAACTGCATGCTATCACAGTGTCCTGTTGCTCTGTTTAAGTAGCCATGGTTTAATGAACATCAGGTAAGCTTGTCGGAGATTGTAAGATGCAAGTAAGCTTTAGTAAGCTTGTCGGACATTGTAAGATGCAAGTAAGCTTTAGTAAGCATATTGTTAAAGAATTGCCAGCATTGAAAGCCTTTTCGTTGTTGCCATGCAGGGAATATTTACATAGCTAGATAATGTATAAGCCTTGGGTATTGAAATGCATATGACAGTATTTGTAATAAAAGGACAGGATTACAGTGTTTTCAGAAGTTCATTACATTTTATTGGAGACCAGTGTCTTATAGCAGTGTCTGTGTGTTAGTACACTTGTAGTTGGGTGGCTTTAATGGTATATGGTAAATAAGCATTGCTACCTTACTTAAAAGCCAAGCCCTGCAACAACTAGCTCCACACTGAAGTCAAAACACAATAGCTCTGGTGGGTAAATGTACTCTGTAGTAATCAGAAAAGGCAAATGTTTGAAATAACTACAGCTTATGTGCAAACACAATAGGTAGTGATGAAACAATGCTCTGCTAAAATGCTTTAATGCTCCACATTGCTGAGCTGCAATCACTAGCTACCAGGATTTCACCCACTTCAGATCAAGCACGGTGCCATTCAGTGCAACCTTCCCAGAACTAATTCAAGTCTGACCAGAATTATTTGGTGTGTGTGTATAAGATGTAGGTAGCATACCCTCAGCTGTCCAGATTTTTGCCATATTCCTCTTAAAAGGATTGAAGTTGCTAAATAATGAGACATTTCAGTTTTAGATGTCATGTCATTTAGAAAAATGCATACTAACACAAATCCTGTTACTCTTGCAATTTTCTAAGTTTCTGAGAGCCATATTTATAATCTGTCCCTATTTATTTTAGGCTTTGTCAAGATTTCTTGCACTAAGGGTGAGGCCTTGAGGGGTGTGGTATCTTTGTAAGAGAGAGAGTGAAATGCCCAAGTTAGAGTTAGCACGTGGAATTTTCAAGTGCATTTTCAAGGAACTGTGAGTTTTAAGGAAGCAAGTTCACTGCTGCTCATGCCAAGTCTATTTACAATGTGCAACCATTTTGTTTAGCAAATGGTATCTCTATTGTGGTATAAAGTTTTAAAGCTATGTTAGTAGCACCACAAGTAGAATACTTGCATCTTAATGTAAAGGCTTGAGGTTCTGTTCCTACAGCATATACATTTGTATGCTGCAGTCCTCAGGATGTCCTCCTTTGGATGAGATGCCTAATAACTATGAACCTGTTTTTCAGCTTGTCATCCATTTTCTATTGCAATATACCAGCTTACCATTTTTTTAATTTAACATAGGCAATTTATTCTTTGACGGCAGCAGGCACTGAATTTGTAGATGAAACACTGAAATATACAGTTTTCTAGCAACAACATCTTCATTAGTTTCAGATATCTTTAATGTGGAATTATTCAGATTACTTTTACTTGAGCGACACTCAAACAAGTGTTGCTGTATAATACAAGGGATATAATTCAATTATATATTATAATTAATACAATCAGGTAAATCAAATAACTTTTGCATGGCCCTAACAGTGTGCAAGGAGCCTATTGCTTAAACAGTTCAAAGGTAAATAACCTGCCACTGGCCAGATGCATTTTCTTTGAATGTGGGTTTCAATGCCGTTTCATTGAATGTGAGTTTCAAAAGTAGAGAAGCTTTAATGCCAAGTCTGTTTTCATTGTAAGACTATTGCTTTGTTTAGGTTTAGTAAATATCTTGGTGTTTGGGCTATAATGTTTGAAATAAAAGTTGTAAATTAAATCCAACTGCCTGTAATCATTGTAGAACTAAAGCATAACACAGTATGCACACAGATTTGAACAGTGTCTACAGTAAATGGGGAGAAATAGCCAAGTAATGGGACACTGGAATGGCTGTGGGCGGGCTTTAAGTGGGTGGACTTGGGGCTGTGTTGGCAGGGGGCGGGGTGAGCTATGTGGGTGGGGCTCTGGGTTTGCACCCCCCTGCAAAAAATCCTGCGGGCTCCCTTGCCCCCAGCAACATCCCCCCATGTCAACAACAGCAATAGTAAATACAAAGAAGATAAACATACCATTTTTTTTATGAATCCAATTAAAGCTAACCTTAGGTGCGCGGGTTTGCCCATTGCTTAGCTACGGTTGATGCAGCATAAATGGCTGAAGAGGATAACAAGGAAGATATATGCAAATGAAGCAGTATAGCAATAGTATAGTGGGCAGAGCATTTGTCTTACGAGCAGGCATTCCTGGTTCGAGTACCACTGCAGCACATTCCATTTTCCATGTCAAATCACAGTATGACCAATATTTTAGTTGCATAACCTACTAAATAACATATATTTGTGAACTGGAATATTGCATTAAATGCAGATGTGAGGTGTCAGTGTCATAATGTAAAGTCCACAGATAATCACATGTGCCCCATACAGTATATGTACACAGGAATCATGGATGCAAATTGAAGGTAAAATGTGTAATGAATGATAACTCCATACAGCTTCCAAATCCCCCACCTTCCCAAAAACCATTACACATTACTGTCTAAATCAGTGCAGTTGTAAGCGGAATTAAGCACTAGTAAGCAAGTGTAAGCACTATTAAGCAGTAGTTAGCATATGTAAGCACTAGCAAGCAGGTTTAAACCCGTTTGGGTGGGGGTAAGCAAAGCGCACACAGGTTAATCAATATTGAAGCTAACTCTGTAAGCATATTTAACTGGAGGTTAGCATTGCTTACCCTCATGCAAATCCACTTACAACTGCTTAAAAGTGCCTTAATCACTCTGTATCCAATGGCCCTTGTTCTGCCCAGCAAAAAAATAAACAGCCTTGCAGGTCAGGAACCCAGGACCCTATACACTATAGTCACAGTCGTTAACCACCAAGCCATCACAGCAGTACATAAGAATGAAATATCACCAAACAAATCCTCACTATAGTAAAACCAGACCAAACATGTGAAAGGAATCAGTATACAGTCAAATGTTCTATAACCCACTACATAACAGAAATATGTGAACTGGAGTACTGAAGTATGCCCAGATGTGAGGTGCAAATGTAATAAGAGTGTTAAAGTCCCCTACTAAACAGAAGAACCCCATACAGTGTACGTACACATGAATCATGGATACCAGACATATATAGAAGATGTAATGAATAAGAAATCAATGCCAAAAAGCAAATATAATGCAAAGTCAAATTTAAGCAAAGCTAAGCATTGCACAGTCCAGCTTAGGAGGTGTAAGCAATGTTTAGGCCAGCTAACTCAATGTGCCCAGTGGTATACCCCTTTAAACAATGCCACTTTTAGATAAGCAGGTTTGCCCATAGCTTAGCCTTTTCAAAACCAGCCAATCACGGCAAAGTGTGGGAATTCGGCCCTACTTAAACCAAACAGGTGGGAATACATCTCATAACTGGTTGTAGCTTCCTCTTGCTGGCACTATGGCAGAAAGTGGAGACGGAGTGCGCTTTCAGGCACAGCGCTGGGGCATTCAGGGGTCCAGAGTCATGGCAGGACTCCTTGTCAAAGACCATGAGCAGAGACTGTTGCAGGGCCAGTACCAGAGTTCCCAATATAAGGTGGAAGCTTGGGACCCGCTCTCCCTTGTCCTCACCAGTGCCACTGGCATACCCCAAACTGGTGAGCAGGTCAGGCATCACTATGCTGACCTGAAGCAGCATAAGGGGGAACTCTTGGAGCAGTGGATCCAAGAGGCTAGGATGGCAGGGGCTGTCCCAGCTTTGTGTATGTATCACTCCACTACATGTGTAATAATTTCCAGCTCATGTATATTATGGATAGGTATATCTAAACATTCCTCTTATGACCTTCACAGTGGCAAGTGAGCAGGCCTGTCACAACCAGGAAGCCCATGGCTGTCACCTGGAGAGGTTGCGATGCAAGGCAGGTCAGTAATACTCTTGCATGTACTGTCATAGCAAAATAAATCTAAAAGCATTAGTAAGTAATTGCCAGTATAAAACCTGTATTGTTTAAGACAAGTACAGCATACACCGGGGAATATGGCAGGAAGAGTTTCATATAGTTTGTATGTAAATAAAAGCACAATAGGCTGACAGTAAAGGTCTAACTGCTGGACTGCATGTGTATACTCTGGTATATGGCAATGTAGATTTGCAATCACTTAATAGTACTGTTGTATTAAGCACTGTTACCCACACTGTGCAACATAAATAAAATGTGTAGGAATGTCTGTATATGACTGGTGAATCCCCTGAGATCATTTAGTACAACTGAAAAACACATAGACAGAAAATAATGAAATGGCAGACAACAAAATCCAAATAGCACACGCAACTGAGATGTGAACTATTGTAGTTTTAGCACACACAGCCATGATTCGAAGCCTGGCAGTGGTCGTAGTCTGCATACAGAATCATACCCACAACTGTACAGATATGTCCAGAATGTCCAGTAAAGTGGCCCATATCTGCTGCTTGTCCCCCTGGGAAATCAGTGGGATGATCCCAGATGTATAGGCAGCAAACAGGAAATTCAACTGATTGACACACATCTATGAGAACAAAGCTGGCACACTAGCAACTCCCCAAAATCTTATGAGAGTAATAAACCACTATGTCCCATTTACACCCCCATGTTATCAAGCTGTGACCAGAGTGTGTACAGTAACAGAGTGAGATGTATGTGCATAATAGTAATGTGGAATCTGGTACTGTGTGTGGCAACATCCAGGTAGTGCTAACAAACATTGCTCCCACAGGTCTGTCAGATATGAACACTGTGCCCAGAAATAAAGAATGATGCCCTGTACTGGTACTGTTTACTTTGGTATTGTATGGCATTGTGACTGATGCAGTTGCTCTGAATAATAAGGTATTACTCATCACTGTCACCCACACTGTCCTACAAAATAGAACTGTCTAGGAAATCCTGCATAAGAGAGTTGTAATACAAGGTCAGAATGCAAAACCACAGGAGAATTTTAAGACAGAAAGCAGATAGGAGATATACAGCAATATCTATATAGCACACACAACTGTGATGGACAATGTTTTAGTTTTAGCAAACACAGCCATGGTCTGAATCCTGGGAGTGGAAGTAGGCTGCATACAGAATCATACCCCACAACTGTACAGATAAGTCCAGAATGTCCAGTATATTGGCCCATATCTGCTGCCTGTCACCCTGCCCCACTGGGAAATCAGTGGGATTATCCCAGATGTTTAGGCAGCAAACAGGAAATACAACTGATTGTCACACATTTATGAGAACAAACCTGTCACTCTAACAACTCCCAAAACTGTTATGAGAGTAATAAGCCAAGTATGTCCTATCTACACCCCTATGTTGTCAAGCTGTGACCAGAGTGTGTACAGTAACAGAGTGAGATGTACGTGCATAATACTAATGTGTAATTTGGTACTTTGTGTGGCAACATTCAGGTACATCGGGTACGAACACTGTGCCGAGAAATAAAAAGCTTGATACCCTGTACTGGTACTGTTTTCTCTGGTATTGTATGGAATTGTGTGTGTTGCTCTGAATAATAAGGAATCACTGTCACCCACACTGTGCTACATAATATAACTGTGTAGGAAAGCATGTATAAGAGTGTTGTAAGTCATTTAAGATTGAAGAGGGCAATAGTCTAGATATGTCCTGGTTCACCTGCATGTGGTCAAGACATGGCCAGAGTCTGTGCAGAAAGAGATGGACAGGTATGTGCACAACATCAACCTGGAATCTGGGAGTATGTGTAGAAACAGTTAGTGTTAACAAACATTTCCTCCACAGGTATACCAGGTAAGAGGTGTATACTGCAGGTAAAACCAGTTCATGTATAAAGATAGCCATATCACTGTCCAAAGTAAGGCAATAGGGTAGTATAGTAATACTTGTAAGGTACAGATAACAGCACTGATTAGGAAAGTAATGCAAACTACAGGAATATACTAGTTGTTAATTGACATCTCCCCCCCCCACCATATCCCCAACAATAAACTAAATACCCACCACAACTGGTACGTGATGACTTCACTGTTCTGTTGGGACATATGTCCTATTGGTTGATAATTATTTAAATCTGTTTTCATGCATGTGCTATGTTGAAATACTCAATGCACTTGCATGCTGTTGTTATTACCACTGTGGTCCCATATATGCATGTGTTCCATTTGCTATGCATCTGTTCCGTACCTGATGTCTGGGTTAATGGGAGTATCTATGCATGCTGTTATACCTAACCCTAGAATGTGCTGACTATTACTAACCCACATATGTTGATACACTATAAACACCCGTGTCCCAGTGGACCCACCTTCCCACCTCAGCTGGCCGTGGCACCAGGCACCAGCACATCTGGGGCTCAACCCAGGACCTCCTTGTCCGGTGGTCCTGCACCACCTTCAAGTGGAACCACCTCAGGGAATGGGGCTCGCCCCCCTGGGAACGGATGTGGATAGCAAGCTGTCACCCATCACCAGGCTCGGGTTGTGGTGTGTAGAGAGCTCGATCAGCAGTTTGAAGATCTTCTATGCCAGCTCGAGGGCCATGTGTCACGACTAGAGGGTCGGTCTGGCTCTCTGACTCAGCCCCCAGCACAGCCACCTTTGGGGCTGTGAAGGTGCAGTAGTGACTGCCCATGGGTGGGGATCTCAGTCCCACTGTTTCCGGGGCTCATGGGCTTCTGATTTCACCCCTCTCCATCAAGGTGTTTACCCCCAAAATGTGTCATAGTGTTTGACTTCTCTGTTACCCTACCCAACCTACATCCACAAATATACCTACTATCCCTCCCCAACACCCCACTCTCACCTGAAAAAAAAGGGCAATCTGTTCCCCAAAAAATACACATGTCCACTGGACACATGTAATTGGGTCTCGGCATCACAACATATTATTGTTGTCCTTGCTCAGGGGTTTGAGTGTCCAAATCTAGCTCCAAAGTCAGTGTAGCTGCACAGCTGTTGCTGTAGAAGTGGGCAGCTATGGACCTTCCCTACACCCTCCTGCACATCCCTAGCTATTTTTCCTACTGTCAGTCCTCTTGTGCCTCTTTTCACCACTTTCCTATCAACCTTTTTCTTTCTTTTAAAGAAATTAGCATGGAGAGTAAGCACCAGTAGTAAGTGGGTTTAAGCCTGCTTGCAGGGGTCAGCAATGCCTACACAGGTTAAGCAATTTAGAAGCTGAGTATAAGAAACTGTAACCAGAAGTTATCAATGCATACCTCCGCGCAAACCCACTTACAACTGCTTAAAAGTGCCTTAATCACTCTGTATCCAATGGCCCTTGTTCTGCCCAGCAACAAAAGCCTTGCAGGTCAGGAACCCAGGACCCTATACACTATAGTCACAGTCGTTAACCACCAAGCCATCACAGCAGTACATAAGAATGAAATATCACCAAACAAATCCTCACTATAGTAAAACCAGACCAAACATGTGAAAGGAATCAGTATACAGTCAAATGTTCTATAACCCACTACATAACAGAAATATGTGAACTGGAGTACTGAAGTATGCCCAGATGTGAGGTGTAAATGTAATAAGAGTGTTAAAGTCCCCTACTAAACAGAAGGACCCCATACAGTGTACGTACACATGAATCATGGATACCAGACATATATAGAAGATGTAATGAATAAGAAATCAATGCCAAAAAGCAAATATAATGCAAAGTCAAATTTAAGCAAAGCTAAGCATTGCACAGTCCAGCTTAGGAGGTGTAAGCAATGTTTAGGCCAGCTAACTCAATGTGCCCAGTGGTATACCCCTTTAAACAATGCCACTTTTAGATAAGCAGGTTTGCCCATAGCTTAGCCTTTTCAAAACCGGCCAATCACGGCAAAGTGTGGGAATTCGGCCCTACTTAAACCAAACAGGTGGGAATACATCTCATAACTCGTTGTAGCTTCCTCTTGCTGGCACTATGGCAGAAAGTGGAGAGGGAGTGCGCTTTCAGGCACAGCACTGGGGCATTCAGGAGTCCAGAGTCATGGCAGGACTCCTTGTCAAAGACCATGAGCAGAGACTGTTGCAGGGCCAGTACCAGAGTTCCCAATATAAGGTGGAAGCTTGGGACCCGCTCTCCCTTGTCCTCACCAGTGCCACTGGCATACCCCAAACTGGTGAGCAGGTCAGGCATCACTATGCTGACCTGAAGCAGCATAAGGGGGAACTCTTGGAGCAGTGGATCCAAGAGGCTAGGATGGCAGGGGCTGTCCCAGCTTTGTGTATGTATCACTCCACTACATGTGTAATAATTTCCAGCTCATGTATATTATGGATAGGTATATCTAAACATTCCTCTTATGACCTTCACAGTGGCAAGTGAGCAGGCCGCGAACCAGGAAGCCCATGGCTGTCACCTGGAGAGGTTGTGATGCAAGGCAGGTCAGTAATACTCTTGCATGTACTGTCATAGGAAATAAATCTAAAAGCATTAGTAAGTAATTGCCAGTATAAAACCTGTATTGTTTAAGACAAGTACAGCATACACCGGGGAATATGGCAGGAAGAGTTTCATATAGTTTGTATGTAAATAAAAGCACAATAGGCTGACAGTAAAGGTCTAACTGCTGGACTGCATGTGTATACTCTGGTATATGGTAATGTAGATTTGCAATCACTTAATAGTACTGTTGTATTAAGCACTGTTACCCACACTGTGCAACATAAATAAAATGTGTAGGAATGTCTGTATATGACTGGTGAATCCCCTGAGATCATTTAGTACAACTGAAAAACACATAGACAGAAAATAATGAAATGGCAGACAACAAAATCCAAATAGCACACGCAACCGAGATGTGAACTATTTTAGTTTTAGCACACACAGCCATGATTCGAAGCCTGGCAGTGGTCGTAGTCTGCATACAGAATCATACCCACAACTGTACAGATATGTCCAGAATGTCCAGTAAAGTGGCCCATATCTGCTGCCTGTCCCCCTGGGAAATCAGTGGGATGATCCCAGATGTATAGGCAGCAAACAGGAAATTCAACTGATTGACACACATCTATGAGAACAAAGCTGGCACACTAGCAACTCCCCAAAATCTTATGAGAGTAATAAACCACTATGTCCCATTTACACCTCCATGTTATCAAGCTGTGACCAGAGTGTGTACAGTAACAGAGTGAGATGTATGTGCATAATAGTAATGTGGAATCTGGTACTGTGTGTGGCAACATCCAGGTAGTGCTAACAAACATTGCTCCCACAGGTCTGTCAGATATGAACACTGTGCCCAGAAATAAAAGAATGATGCCCTGTACTGGTACTGTTTACTTTGGTATTGTATGGCATTGTGACTGATGCAGTTGCTCTGAATAATAAGGTATTACTCATCACTGTCACCCACACTGTCCTACAAAATAGAACTGTCTAGGAAATCCTGCATAAGAGTGTTGTAATACAAGGTCAGAATGTAAAAACCACAGGAGAATTTTAAGACAGAAAGCAGATAGGAGATATACAGCAATATCTATATAGCACACACAACTGTGATGGACAATGTTTTAGTTTTAGCAAACACAGCCATGGTCTGAATCCTGGGAGTGGAAGTAGGCTGCATACAGAATCATACCCCACAACTGTACAGATAAGTCCAGAATGTCCAGTATATTGGCCCATATCTGCTGCCTGTCACCCTGTCCCACTGGGAAATCAGTGGGATTATCCCAGATGTTTAGGCAGCAAACAGGAAATACAACTGACTGTCACACATTTATGAGAACAAACCTGTCACTCTAACAACTCCCAAAACTGTTATGAGAGTAATAAGCCAAGTATGTCCTATCTACACCCCTATGTTGTCAAGCTGTGACCAGAGTGTGTACAGTAACTGAGTGAGATGTATGTGCATAATACTAATGTGTAATCTGGTACTTTGTGTGGCAACATTCAGGTAGTGCTAACAAACATTGCTCCCACAGGTACATTGGATACGAACACTGTGCCGAGAAATAAAAAGCTTGATACCCTGTACTGGTACTGTTTACTCTGGTATTGTATGGAATTGTGTGTGTTGCAGTTGCTCTGAATAATAAGGTATCACTGTCACCCACACTGTGCTACATAATATAACTGTGTAGGAAAGCATGTATAAGAGTGTTGTAAGTCATTTAAGGTTGAAGAGGGCAATAGTCTAGATATGTCCTGGTTCACCTGCATGTGGTCAAGACATGGTCAGAGTCTGTGCAGAAAGAGATGGACAGGTATGTGCACAACATCAACCTGGAATCTGGGAGTATGTGTAGAAACAGTTAGTGTTAACAAACATTTCCTCCACAGGTATACCAGGTAAGAGGTGTATACTGCAGGTAAAACCAGTTCATGTATAAAGATGACGACAGCCATATCACTGTCCAAAGTAAGGCAATAGGGTAGTATAGTAATACTTGTAAGGTACAGATAACAGCACTGATTAGGAAAGTAATGCAAACTACAGGAATATACTAGTTGTTAATTGACATCTCCCCCCCCCACCATATCCCCAACAATAAACTAAATACCCACCACAACTGGTACGTGATGACTTCACTGTTCTTTTGGGACATATGTCCTATTGGTTGATAATTATTTAAATCTGTTTTCATGCATGTGCTATGTTGAAATACTCAATGCACTTGCATGCTGTTGTTATTACCACTGTGGTCCCATATATGCATGTGTTCCATTTGCTATGCATCTGTTCCATACCTGATGTCTGGGTTAATGGGAGTATCTATGCATGCTGTTATACCTAACCCTAGAATGTGTTGACTATTACTAACCCACATATGTTGATACACTATAAACACCATAGCACGTATGGGAATGCGTGTCCCAGTGGACCCACCTTCCCACCTCAGCTGGCCGTGGCACCAGGCACCAGCACATCTGGGGCTCAACCCGGGACCTCCTTGTCCGGTGGTCCTGCACCACCTTCAAGTGGAACCATCTCAGGGAATGGGGCTCGCCCCCCTGGGAACAGATGTGGATAGCAAGCTGTCACCCATCACCAGGCTCGGGTTGTGGTGTGTAGAGAGCTCGATCAGCAGTTTGAAGATCTTCTATGCCAGCTCGAGGGCCATGTGTCACGACTAGAGGGTCGGTCTGGCTCTCTGACTCAGCCCCCAGCACAGCCACCTTTGGGGCTGTGAAGGTGCAGTAGTGACTGCCCATGGGTGGGGATCTCAGTCCCACTGTTTCCACTAGGGGGCTCATGGGCTTCTGATTTCCCAACACCCCTCTCCATCAAGGTGTTTACCCCCAAAATGTGTCATATACCACCCCTGTAGGCATCTTGTTTGTCTTGTCTGTTAACCTACCCAACCTACATCCCCAAATATACCTACTATCCCTCCCCAACATCCCACTCTCACCTGAAAAAAAAGGGCAATCTGTTCCCCAAAAAAAATATCGCCCCATACATAGCTGTCCATTTCACACACATGTCCACTGGACACATGTAATTGGGTCTAATCGGCATCACAACATATTATTGTTGTCCTCACCCCTTGCTCAGGGGTTTGAGTGTCCAAATCTAGCTCCAAAGTCAGTGTATATGCACAGCTGTTGCTGTAGAAGAAGTGGGCAGCTATGGACCTTCCCTACACCCTCCTGCACATCCCTAGCTATTTTTCCTACTGTCTTTCCCTCTTTGTGCCTCTTTTTCACCACTTTCCTATCAACCTTTTTTCTTTTCTTTTAAAGAAATTAGCACATGGGTAAGCGGGAGTAAGCACTTTTAAGCAGTAGTAAGTGGGTTTAAGCCTGCTTGCACTGGGGTAAGCAATGCCTACACAGGTTAAGCAATTTAGAAGCTGAGTATAAGAAACTGTAACCAGAAGTTATCAATGCATACCTCCGCGCAAACCCACTTACAACTGCTTAAAAGTGCCTTAATCTCTCTGTATCCAACCACCCTTTTTCTGCCCAGCAACAAAAGCCTCGGCAAGGGTCGAACCCAGGACACTACACACCATAGCCAAAGTGATTTACAACTAAGCCATGTCAGATATACATAACCCTGATGTTTTCACAAACATATCATCCAGCACAGTCATTCAATAGTACAGGAAATGTATTTAAACATGTAGATGTATATGTGTGTACATATAATAATATCTAAATAGATATATACCTATCTACTTATGTAGATATATATATATATATATATATATATATATATATATATATATATATATACCTACACACACATACATATGTCTATAGATATATGTCTACATCTATATGTGTGTGTATATATATATATATATATATATATATATATATATATAAATATATATATATATATATATATAAATACATATATATATATATATATATATATATATATATATATATATATATATATATATATATATATATATATATATATATATATATATATATATATATATATATATATATATATATATATATATATATATATATATATATATATATATATATGTATATATAGACATACATCTGTAGATAAAAATGGGATCATAACAAAAACATATATGTCCACATGCAACGTTAATGGGGTTGAGGGGCCCCAAACAACATATGTCTTGTATGAATAGGTATTCCCCTCACAGCCAAACACGTCTGCCCTGCAATACACTACCAACTGTTGCAGATCCCATAACCAGGACCTGACACAACATGGGCAAAAGATGTTAACAGTACTCCATCCCACCTGTATGTTGTCCGGCCGGTATCAGTAACACATCATGCAGTACAGTCTGTCTACCATAGGGAATATACAATGTGGAAGCAATCAACATCCCTAGGATACATATACACAGACACATATATGCAGATACAGATATGCATACACATGTATACATATATATATATATATATATGTGTGTGTGTGTGTAACCACACACACACACACACACACACACACACACACACACACACAGATGTATAGGAAGATACATATGTAGAAGGTTCACACAATATGGAACAGCCACTATGCGTACAGTTACCACCTTACCAACTGGATACTATATGAGCTACCCATACAAATGACAGTCGTTGCCTGCAACATATACGCACAGAGAGGTCAAAGGATATAACACCACAAACAGGTTTGCATACATGGGAAAGCTTTATCTGTGTACTATTACAGTTGCATATGCCATGTCATATAGCTATTCAGACACCAACATCCATATAAACAGAGTAATGCAACTGTGAAGCAGTTATACTAATAGAGTAGTCTGGAAAGGTTTACATATATTGCTGTCCAGACCAAAGAATTCAAGTAGTACAATAGTAAAGACAGACTTGGCCACAGGATACCAAATGATCAACAGTAAGTAATGCAGATGTATAGTCCAGCAGCCTCTATCTACACTGTATACACAATCCCTAGGGGGTAAAGACCTCAGTTGACACAATGGGATATATTTGTTACATAACAAGGCATAACTGACACCATCACAATCACACTGACAAACAGAACAGTCTGTATGGCAGGAGGCAGTAGGCCTGCATTTACCCAAGGTGAATTGTATGGTAATGTACATCCAGATACCTTAAGGCAGCTTACCCCTGATACCCCCAAATGTTGTAACAACCTAGGTTCGTTATGGTGCATCCCTCCCCAGACTCAGTAATACAGGGCCATATACCACTCTTACATACACTGGCCTCTGGAGTGCATAAGGGCACACATGTATTGTGTAGGTGAAGCCCACACATATATGGACCCAACCCAACAGTATGTGTGGGGGACACAACAGCAGTGGACTGATGGCAGGAATGGCAGCATGACATTCTCACAGCCCACTACATAACAATCCCTGACAGCATGTCATAAGTACAAAGCCTGGTATGTAGATGGAGGACAGGATATGTAGGTGGTGTTACAGGATAGTCTGCAACATACCCTTAGTCAGGAATATGAAGTTGGAAAAAGAAATGGATATAGCCATGTACTGATAGCACTCAACACACACACTGCCAGTGATATATCTGACACAAGACCTGTGTGGTGGGCAGACAAAACATAATAGGCACACCTCTGGCCATCAAGAGGATAGGCCCACAGTTGAGAGCTAGGCAGACAGACTGCATTCCAAGTTAAACTAATATGTACACATACACCCTGTAACACTGGTGCTATACAATGCATACAACAACACTGCTCACACTCTGTCATAGTTTTGGAACCTCCTACAAATATGTAGCTGGCCTGAGTGTGCAGGTTCTCCTGTAAGAGGTATTGCTACCTGATGTCTGTAACACTACTGCCCACACACAGGAAGGATGTCTATCATACAGGAAAGGTAAAGGGACCACACCCACAAGATGTAGGGATTTATAGTAGTTGGTTGCCATGACAGTGGTAATTGGAAGTACTACACAGCATGCTGCATACAGGTAGCAAGTGGAGGACACTGACTGGTGCAGATGCCATCACCTGATCATGTGCATCATCTGCAAATTCCATGCTGTAATCTATGCAAAGCAGCTCATTCCATTTACTGGAGAGACTGTGTGAGAGAGAGAGAGAGTGTGTGCGTGCGTATAAGGCACAGAAAAAAGAAAGAAAACCATTTAGAAGAGTCTGCATTCCCAGAGCAGGTATGTGAATTATACATGTATGTAACTGACCTTAGTATTTGGTCCATAATAATGGGATAGATGATGTAGAATGATGTATATGTGCCTTCAGGTGTTGTAATGATGTTCAGCTGAACAACTGCTAAGGACAATAGTGTCTGTCCCTGTGGGTAGTGGGCCATACCCGCCAACCGTGCAGAGCAGCATTGACTGATAAGATGTAAGCCATCATAGTGTGTGTTGTGTAATGGGAAGTATGTATATTACATTGGCAATAGCTGGTGGTGAAAGTAATGCCATTATGATGGACATATGGGTTCCACAGCCCACCTCTTGCAGGATACTCAGGTTAACCTGTATTGTAGCATGCAAGAATGCCATAGGTGTGTAATAGGGTTACCTGCAATCTGGCCCTACATATACCCCCCCCCCAATGTCAGGCTTTGTCCATATGTGGCACCTGTCTGTGTTGTAGCAAGGCAGAACAATGCAGCTGTGCAGGAAGGTGTTGTGAGATTGTGGACCTGATGTCTGAATGTGCCCCACATATAGGTATGCATATGTGTACATACATATATATATATATATATATATATATATATATATATATATATATATATATATATCTACATGTATGTCCACAAATATACAAATACCCATGCATAGACATATATATGAGCACATATATACATCACATATATTTACACATATATATATATATACTTACATGCACATGTCTACATATATGCAAACACATTAACAAACATATATGTATGTAAATACATGTCCCCTATATTACTACCATGGTGCCGCATGCTATGTGCGAGGAAACAGCACACATAGCAATACACACAGATATCAACAGCTGTCAGTTTGTGCAACATGGATGGGTATGTCACATGTGAACCCCTTGTTGGGACCACATTGCCCTTGTCTGTGAAGCATGGAATGGGAATATGGTGATGTATGGCAGGTATAGTTGTGGAGGTGGTCAGTGGTGGTATGTGACACGTGGTGGGTAAACACCCTGGATGATGTGTGTGGTCTGTGATGTGGATGCCCCATGAGACCCAATATGGACACAATGGGAACAAGCTTCCCACCCACTGCTACTCACAACAGCAGTCCACATCCTGAAGGTGACTGGCCTGGAGGCTGAGCAGGAAGAGCATGTGGGCCCTGCCTCAAGGTAATGTAGCTCATCCCACATGTGTCTGTGGAGCCCATTATGGAACAAACCCTGGACCTGACCTCGGGGACAGGAACATGTCTATGTGTGCCCCCGGGGGGGACAGCATCCTCTGGATTGTTTCCACCTGACAGTATTGCTGGACCAGTACATGAGGAGGCCCCAGGGTGGGACACACATGTGATGTGGCCTAGTAACACGAGCAGATGAGTTTGGAGAGGTGGTTCTGCTGGCCAGTAGTACATATACATGTTATTGTGTCACTGTTATAGAACATATGTTGGTAGTAATAGTCTACACAATCCCAGGACATGTTCAACAGCATGCATAGATAACAGCAATAACACATTATGTCAGATGTGCAGCACACACATAGCAAGCATAACACAGGCATATACAGAACCAGTGTGGCCCTGACAGTGGCATGCAGGTGAATAGTCTGTAACAGCCCAACAATGATAGTGTCCACACAGGTTACATGGCTATAAACACATTGCACAAAGCATGGTACAGTACAGTATTTTCCCAACTGGTTGGTATGGTGTAGTCATACCTATTGAGTTGTGTGTACAGTTTGTTGTCACTAATATGGTGGGAGGGTGACAGTGATGTGTATTAAGAATATTGCTGCATGACTTGCTCACACTTGTGTCCATCTTTGTCTTTCAGGCACTGTCATGGAAGGCTGCCAGCCTACACAGCAGCGGAAAATGAAATCTTGCTGAATGGACTCATACAGCACTATGCGACCTTGTTTGGCCAGGCTACCCATGATCAGCAGGAGCGGACCACCCTGTGGAATGACCTAGTCCACAGGGTCAATGATGTCAGACTGCACAACCGCAGTTATGAGCAGGTCCAGCATCATTGTTCTGACCTGCTTTGCAATACCCGTCGGCATGCTGCTGCAGTCCGGGGAGATCCCCTTGCCACGGGGACGGCATGCCATCCATCCCCCCTGACACGTGTGGAGGAGCTCCTGGCCAGCCTTAAGGCACCTGCCCATCCAGCCAGCCACCAACCGCCAGACACCTTTGTGGAGGTGGGTGCCACCCACACACCAGCTGAGGAGCATGCAGATTAAGGCCACAGGATGCATCCATAGACCACTCTTGCATATACATCTGCATCGGTACAGGTAGATCATGCATATCTGACATGTCATAGATGTATTTTGTTGCTGCATAGTAGTGATAAACAGATATCCATATGTGGTAGTATAGTGGAAATTTACTGTTGATGTATTGTAATACTGCACCCACCCTGTAGCAATGCCACAGTTGTAGCCACTGACTTTGCATCTCTCACCCTCTTATGTAGGTTCCTCTGGGATGCCACCAAGGCAGCAGCCTGTAGCTGGTGAGTATGGTTTCTGTAGATGCTTACCAATACACCGGGCATGTAATGGCGATGGTATATTCCATGCACACATCGAACACACCTACCCAGAGTGCATGCTGTACATGTGCCTGTATTGTTGCTGTGAAATGCATGGCATCACAGGAGTGACCATGATTGGGTAATGGAAGGGTATGTCAGACACCTGCATGATAGCTAACATCTTGTCATTGCGGAATGTGTCCACAGGGAGTAACATAATGGTGGGAGACATGGCCTGCAGTAGGGACATGTTTGTAACAACACACATATACAGTACAACACCATATATATACCTGTCGGAGAATGTCAACTGCTGCAGAGATGCTCTATGGCATAAGGCATTACAGTGGTACACATTATCAGCTGGGACTAGGCTGTAACGTGGTGTTCAGTGTATGGGACACTGCAAAGTGACACGTGTAGGACGTACTTGTCAAGTATCTGCAAAAGGCTGAAGGAGGGGGGAGGGGTGTCAGTATGACACACCAGTGCACTGCAGCAGGGATCCTAAGGATGCTAAGAATGGCTGTATCTGCACATAGTCAGGTTCAGGACCTGTGGCAGCCGTAACCCTACCCCCACAGCAATAGTGATGGCAGTGTGTGAACACCAAGGGATGTGCACATGAGTAGACCTTGCAATCATGCAGATTAGGTGGATGTGTAGGGCAGATTGAACATACACTGGCAAATGCAGATGGCCCATGCTGGTATACCCCTGCCAGTGACTGCTGTAGTACACACAACAAGAGGTGCGACAAACCATCATGATAAAGGTGTTCACACATATGCCTACACGGTTTGTATGCATTGTGGTCACATCCGCACACCTAACACATTCTGTAGACACTGCATGTGAAAGTATAGGACATATGTCACATATTGGGCTCATGTACTGTTAAGATATGCAGTGATGTAGTCCCATGGCAGATCAAGGATGGGTGTGTCATATCAATAAGGGTGTGTACACCCCCCATAGCAATGGTATGCTCTGATGATTGTCAGTGTAAGAGTATTGGATTGGTCATACATGGCCCACTGATGTTGAGAGCTGTGAATCAGACATCAGGCATTCACAAATGACATCTGTTCACATATCATCCCAGGTATGTGTTGTTGGAAAACATAGGGGCTGTGAGATTAAAGCTGACATAACTGACACAGTAGTACACATTCAGCAATGGGCTGTACACATGTGAGGTCTGGTGCACAGTACGTGGCAGGATGTAGAACGGGTGCACAGCAATACTGTGTACATGGGTGCAGTGGTATCCAGGGGAAGGGGCTTCACCTAGTGACACAGCACATGCATCACACACATGTATACTGTTGCTAGCATGGATTGACTATAGCTGCACTGCATGCTTTTGGGTACCATATGTTATGCATGTTGACAGAGGAGTAATAGGAAGACTGTGTGTACTATCATTGTGCAACCTCACCTGTATATGTGTGTGTATGTATGCATCTTGGTGGGTAGTTAGTTTGTAGGATCACTCCGTTGAAGTGGAGGGAGGTTGATTCATGTAGGATGTGTGTGTGCATGTGTGTGTGTGTGTGTGTGTGTGTGTGTGTGTGTGTGTGTGTGTGTGTGTGTGTGGCTGGCCATGTATGCACATGTGTGATTGTGGGGTGTTCATACAGCAGTACCTCCCTCTGGATCATGCAATGTCTGGACATGGACTGCCACATTACATACCAGGAATACTTGTCATATGTGTAATCATAGGACAGCTGATAGTATAATATGGTCGGTCACATGGAACAGGCATTGAAAGGGAAGGTAGACACCAGGTATACCCTTAATATCGCATTCAGCAGAGGTCACCTACAACCCACGTATGCAGCACTACAGATGCATTGGGGAGTACTAGTCAACAACAGGGAGTGTATTCAAATATTACAGTTGTTACATGATAGGCTGATTAAGCAGCATATCTGGGATGTACTGAGCATTACATACACATGACGCACCAGTGCATGATATTATGGACAGAACATAGTAGCCCACACATATAGGGGCCATGCTCATGATGTCCGGACATACACAGAGTGAACACCGAATGACAGCAGTGAGGCCTTCTAAAACCACTACACACAGATCAGGCAAGTAATGTAGTAACAGGTCTTGAGTTGAGGACTGATATGTTAATGAGTGGTATCAGTGTGTGGATGTTACCTAGTATTATACAGGATGGGGTACACATGGACATATACATGGGACTGTCTGTATGAAGTCACAGACAGGTAGGTATTGTGGTGGTGCATATGTGTGTACGGTTAGGCAATGCTGTACAGGTTTTAAAGTGCATTTAATGTTTTCCCCCACAGGTGGAGAGGTGGGTCAGGGTCCTTCCTGCATGCAATCTGATATTGGTGTCCATACAGACACCAAAGATGATGATAGTACTATTGAAGCACAGGTGGGGTTGTCAGGGGCCGACAATGTGCCAGCATTTGACATCCCCCCTTTTAGCCACCCCAACCCTGCACACAGTTTCAGTGCCTATACATACTCCATCACCATTGGCCATTGTGGAGGGACACCTGGCCTTTGGTGGCA
Source organism: Protopterus annectens (assembly GCF_019279795.1). Taxonomy (NCBI): domain Eukaryota; kingdom Metazoa; phylum Chordata; order Ceratodontiformes; family Protopteridae; genus Protopterus; species Protopterus annectens. The sequence continues at coordinate 346,481,640 of NC_056742.1, forward strand.
GTGCACAGGAAAGTGTGGTAACCATGCCTACTGTGTCTGGTTGCAGCAGGTATAGCCGGATGTCTGGCAGGGCACCAAATAGGCAGATGTCCCAGGGTGCTCATGGTAGGGCCACTGGACATCATGCCCCTGGCCAATTCTACATAACTGGTACCAGCATGCACAAGTTTCAGGCTGTCATTTCTGAGCAGGCACATATGGAACATTACACCAGACAGGGCCTGAGGCTGCAGAGGGCTGCTTTCACATCTGTAAGCGACAATATCCGTGAACTGTCTGGTGCCATCCGTGCTTATACTGAGCTCATGGATAGATGGCATGGTGAGATGATGGTCTTCATCGCCTGCGGTATGCCCATGCTTGAATGTGTGGTGGGGGTGCGGTGACAGCCGCGTGGACGTAGGCCAGCAAACCAACAGCTGGCAGTCAACGTGGATGTGCTAGGACACCAAGGAGGTCCGTAGTGGCAGTACCAGCCCCAGCGGTGTGGGGGGGTGCTGTCCACACCACAGCAGGCCATGTGCACATGGTCCTGACCAGTCCCAGGAGGGACCTGGTACCAGCGGACATTTGTCATCAGCAGGTGAGAGTAGCACATCGAGGCCTGTACCTGGACGTGCCCATGGAACCCCTGGCAGGCACAGTCCATGTGTCCATGGCTAGAGGCAGTGAAGTGCACACCCTGCCAGGTTTGGTCTGCAGCTGTCCATAAACACCTGTGTAGGGCAGCCACATGGCAGAACTGTGTGCATGCATACCCACACACTATACAAACACACCTAGGACAACCCCATACCTATACACACCACATCACCATGCCTAGCTCACCTCAGTATACCCCTCAACCATGCACATTGTGTCAAATGTATGGCCCACCCTTGGCCTCTGGCAAACCAACAACACATCCTGTGCATATGATGATACCTGTGCCACATCCCTGTCATCCATACCATCAATGCAGGGACAGGCTAATATGGTTCTGATGCACACGGTGACTGTAGTACAGTGTATCACAGTACTGCAGTGTAACATGTAAGGAGTGAAGTGTAATGCATATATGTCAGGTAGTGTAGCCGTCCAGCAGTGATGCATTATAGCAGTTAGTAACACTGGTTGATTGTAGTCTCTATAATGTTATCCATTTGTGTTGTAGGTGTACATGTGTCAGCACAAGGATGCCCTGTGCATATGATACCTGTGCCACATGCCTGTCATCCACACCATCAATCCAAGGACAGGCTAATATGGTCCTGATGCACACGGTGACTGTACTAAAATGTACCACAGTACTGCAGTGTAACATGTAAAGAGTGAAGTCTAATGCATATATGTCAGTTAGTGTAGCCATCCAGCAATGATGCATTATAGCTGTTAGTAACACTGGTTAATTGTGGTCTGTATAATGTTATCCATTTGTGTTGTATGTGTACATGTGTCAGCATGAGGATGGTCTGCAGTCATATTCCGCAATGGGGTATGGCACTGTGGTGACACCATGGCTGTGAAATATCTGGGGTACAGTTGAACACACGTCACAGGTTAGTATAATGGTTAGTGCCTGTGCCACATGGACAGGTGACCCTCTGGGGCATGTATACCCTGCAACCTGATGTAGCCCCATCCACATCCATGCACACTGTTACTTGGCAACACTGGGACTAGACCCCTACATAGGTATGTAGTGATACTGAAGTGTGTGGCTTACATTGCACACACCACACAGCATTTAGGGTGAGGTGTGTCCCAGGTTACGTTACATGCAGAACATCCCAAGACATTTACAGTATGCTAATGGGGGATGTAATGGATGTATATGGACAATACGTAGTGTGACATAACTTCATGTATACATCAACAGACACATAACAGGCAGACACATCTGAGAGACCAGGACCTATTGCTGCTAACTAATTTGACCGTGTGTCCAATGTGTTACAGGTAGGCTGCACACAGCACATGCATGCATAACTGGCCTGGATTGTGGTATCAGTTACCTGTATGGTTGATGGTGACAGTGGTAAGCATAATGTGGTACATGGGACATATACCGGGTGTACCTTAGTGTAATGACAGTGTATACAGCACCCAAATCCTCCACTGGATATTGTACACCCTGAAACCCATGATGACACTCTGCCATACCCACCATCACACATTGGTCATGACTGCTATACAACCCATAGTATACCCCAACAATGGTACTACAGGGATATGCATCTAATGCACATGCCATGCATGTAGTAGGGTGTTGCATTGTCATGCCTCACCTATGGGCAGCAACAACATTATCTGTACTACTATGTGGCAATGGGTATTGTAATAGGAGTATGTGGCCTTGGAATGCTGTACCCTTCAGATATATGGACATGCACACATTCACACACTTGCCAGAACACAATGGATATCCCATGCCTATCAACCCATTTGTACAGCACTGTTATGCTGGTACTGCAAGGCTTGTGTAGCCGGTATGGAGAAGAGGTTAACAGGGTACATGTAATGTCTCATACAGCAACAGCCACAACTGATTATGACAATGGGTGTTACGGTGGTTTTGAAGGCCCTCATGGAATTCCCAAGTACAGGGTACAGGTGTGCTAACACACAGACACTGCTATACTTAGTCATGCACACATACACATGTGTCAGTACAGGGGTGCATTGCTGCAGGTGGTCGTAGCTGTGTACCTAGCTATTGTCCAAGGAGAGATGGACTGTGTAGGGGTTGTGTGTACAGTGGTATCCTGCCATGTGGCAGCAGGCAATCTATCAACAGACACTACTGTGGTGACCCTCAGGGTTAGAATAGCATGCATCAGCCAATCCTCCAGGTGCCTCCTGCACATGGCCACTGAGGTGATCAAGTTGACATGTATGCAGCATACATTACAGCACATGGTTAGTGTCTGTGATGGAGACCTGTACCCAAGCATGTTCTTTTGACTGTGGTAATGTAGTGGAGGTACCCATGGCATGTGGTGCGTACATGGTGTTATCTCCTATATGTGCCAGTTCTTACACAGCTGGGCAGACATGTCAATGTCAATCAAACTTAGGTTGCCTGTACATATCCCAGCTGTATACCTGCCATCTGTACATGGACTGACAGTCTTCAGCTTGGCAAGTAGCGATGCAGTAGAATGTGTGTTGACAGACGTTTGACAACAATATATATGCCATAACTACATGTCAGAAGCCCTCACTAACCTGTGCTGTACAGACGGTAGTCTACAGTTACATTCCATATGTCGGATCATTACCCAGTAGGGGTTATATACTGTGACACAGCTCACACACCAGGGATACAACAGGGAGGCCTCAAAGTCCAGCTATGCCTGCAGGTGTGCCTGTTGTCAGTACTACATTTAGCACTCTGCTCTTGCCTGGGTAAGCACTATCAACAGTAGTACTGCCATAATACACTACATTCCAGTGTGACAGCACATACCCTTGGCTACTACACCTGTATGTAACACATTCACATGTATGTCAGTGCTGTACAGGCCTCATATATGTCTGTGTCCCACACATGACACACCCCTTGCTACTGTAATGACAGCACATAGGCGCATGTATTGTACATGGCATTACATATACTTATTACAGATGTCATTACCCTGCTATGTTATCAAACTGGGTGGTGTGAACTGGTTACCAGGGCTAAGCCATGCTTAGCAAGTATCAGCATTGCTGCAATATAACAGCTGAGCTGATTTGTGCACTGGTAAGCAAAGCCTACACTGTGTAAGCGCCCATACGTTTACCCATAGCTTAGCACCGCTTAGCTTCTTGCAAACCTGCTTAAAGCTGCTCAAAACTGCCTTAGCCACTCTGTATCTGACCGCCCTTGTTCTGCCCAGCAACAAAATGAACAGCCCTTGCAGGTCTTGAACCCAAGACCCTGTACGCTATAGTCACAGCACTTAACCACTACACCATGACCACTGTGAAGACAGCTGGTGTTTTACCAATATATCTGTCAATACACATATTGAGTAGTATTGAACAATTGCCTTTACTTCCACAATTGTGTAATACTTGTTATTAATATGACTGTTGCATCACATATGTTGTTTTGTCATGTACACATAGCAGATGCATACGGTGAGATACATCTGGGAGGGTATACACAACCATGAGATTTACACATGACAGGAATATGGATATATACATATAATAGGTTGATATATGTGTACATGTCCATACACATGTATACTCATAGATGTCTGTATACACATCTGTATAGTGCAACATATATATGGCTATGTGTACATCTATTTGTATATATATTTATATTAATATAATATATATATATATATATATATATATATATATATATACACACACACACACACGTGTGTGTGTGTGTGTGTATATGTATGTATATATATATATATATATATATATATATATATGTATGCACATCGCTCACAATGAATGAAAAGGCCCAACACCAACATGATGTTCCTAGATATTGGAGTGTGTTTCCATGCATTTGGCTATGTGAATGTTACCACAGTTGTTCCACATGCAATCAGCTAGAGGAGGGCTGCAATTCATTTTGAGGCCATTAGCTGATCATGAACATCACTTATAATACACTTGCTGCTGCATAAGCAAAGCAGGTGTAAGTCTCCATATCCACCAGAGATGGAGTGAGAGAGGCAGACAGAGGCAAACATAGGTCAGGGAGGGGTGGGAGAGTCATTTACTGCACTGTTCTAACTTGTTGATACTTGTGAACCTCTGCTTTCCTTAAAAAAACAAAAAAATATTGCTTTTTTCCCACTTTTCTGAGATTTAAAAAAGTTCAGTTACAGATTTGCTGTTCTGAACTGTTTGTAAGTTTCTTGGAGGCCATTGTTTGCTTGGGCTAAAGGGAAGTCTGTGTTCATCAGTGGCAGTGATAAACATTGAGCAGCCTGCCTGCCCCTGTGGGAGTGGTTACTGCCTTGAAACTGTAGTTTTATTGGCCATTTTGGGTCAATTCCTAACTCCTTGATCTCCCTCTCTTAAAACCCTCTTTTGCTCGGTTTTGCGCATTTTTGTGCATAGCGCAACATCGGGCAGTGCCACCTAATTGGGTTTAAACTATTCCTGGCTCCACAAAGTCTGCTCTTCACTTTCTCCCTTAGAACTGCTCTGTCTCTCAAATTAAACACCATATTCTCATTCTAATGCCCCTCACTGGTCCAAATAAGTAATTTTACAAGTTAGCACTAATAAACCATAAGCACTACTTACTCTTATACTCTCTACGATTACCTTGTCCCCTATTGGTCCGTTTTAATTCAGTTCCCTATTTTACTCTAGCATGTCCAAAGGTCAGTCAATGGTTTCCTCTCCAGTCCAGCTGGTGAATCTGGGAATTTTGAGGCAATGTTACAACTGTCTCATGTACACGGACAACCCTCTCCTCCTCCAAACAGGTTCAAATATATGTGAGAGATGCAACCATATAGCCAAACTGGAGGCTGAGCTGTCTCATCTCAAAACTGGTGTAACCAGTCAGGAGGAGAAGGTAACCTCACACAACACAATTCCAGTATCACATAGTTCCACCACAACAGCGAACCAAACACATAAAAACACAAAAACATACTTGGAGGCTCTAAATAAAAATCTACCTAAGCAACAGAGACCTCCAACGCAGACATCCAAGCAAACGCTACCCCAAAACAAAACACGTACAACACATATCACACAAAGTCAGTGTGCCAAGCAGTCACAGCCCTTAAGGCTGAATAACACACCTGATACTCTTGTAATAGGTGACTCTATTGTCAGACACACTGACATCCCACTCACCAGGCTGAATAAAGAAAAGGTCACAGTGAGCTGCCTGTCTGGCGCTAGGATCCGCCACATAGCATAGCACCCAGGTCACTCCAAAGCAAATACAAATATGACTCAGTCATTGTACATGCTGGCGTGAATGACCTGAGACGTACCTCCCTCGACTACATGAAAAGAGACATAGAGGAGCTCTCTGATCATGTAGCCCAGGCCGGTATGACCCTGACCTTGAGCAGCATCTTACCCTCACCTAGAATGATGCCACAGTATAAAGATAAAATGATCAATTTTAACAATTGGCTAAAATTTTGGTGTCATTCAAAGGGGATCCAGTGTCTGTCAGCCTGGGATGACATGCTCGACAAGCCACGTTGCTTTGCTAGGGACGGCTTGCACCTGTCACCCTGGGCTTTGATATTGGCAAAGGCTCTTGCCACTCCCATAGTGCCTTTTTTAGGCAAGGCTCAAAAGTCAAACCCACCTTCATAGACAGCACAAGGAACAAGAAACTAAGGGTAATGCTGCTAAATGCCAGAAGTCTTAACCTCAAGATGCATGCACTCGAAGCTCTCCTCAGTATGGAGAACATCGATATCTGTACAGTGACAGAAACCTGGTTCAAGGCTCCAGAGAGCACCCCAGAACTACCAGGTTTTACCTCATATCATGCTTTTCGGCCCCAAAACCTGGACCGAACCACAAAAGGAGGGGGAGTTTCCATATTTATCAAGGATATCCACACCTCCAGGTTAGTGGCATTTGCAGTATCGGAGACCATCCATGTGCAATTGACAGTGGGCAAGACTGCTTTTCAGTTTATAGCATCCTACAGACCACCCTCTCAAAGTCAGGAATCCCACTCAGCTTTTCTGAAAACATTGAAGAACATGAAGATCTCTCCGAACACCATTATATTGGGTGACTTCAACTACCCAAACATAGACTGGGAGCATTACTCAAGCCCCAGCACCTTAGCCCAAAGGTTCCTGGAATTTATAAACTCAAATGCTATGGAACAACTAGTCACCACTCCCACAAGAGGGGAAAACATACTAGACCTGATCATTACCAACATGGGGACTCTATGCTCCATATCAGAAGTATATCCCTCATTGGTAAGATCAGACCGTAAATTAATTTCACTGGATATCCACATCCCGACCCCACCCCCAGCCCAGAAAACCACAGTGAAAAACTTCTCAAAAGCGAACTTCATACTTCTCAAAACCGAAGTGGAATCCTTCAAGGCCCCAGGGCCAGTGAAAACTATGGCCCAAACTGTAGAATCCTATATAAATGCATTCTACGGACATCTCCAGGAATGCATGGATCATGCTATCCCAAACAAAATCAAGACCCAATCATCCAAAGGCAGGCATCCAGTCTGGTGGACCCCAGCCATAAATAAACTGTACAACAGAAGGATGAAGCTACTACATGATAGAGCAAAATCCCTAAAAGGGAAAGCATCTCTGATCAGTACTAGCAAAAAATTACGATCCCTCATAAAATCCTCCAAGGCCAGCTTCAAGAGAAAAATTGCACAGGACACTAAAGACAATCATAAGGCTTTTTTTCAGTTATTTTAGGAACCTGGGATGCAACTCCCAGACTTGTTCTGAGATGATTCTAAGTGACAAAAAATACACTGAACCCACAGACATCGCCAGTATCCTGGCAGACAGGTTCAGTGCAAACCTCTCCACACCCCCCCCCCAAAAGAGCTAGTATCTATCCCGGAAGAGTACAGCCTCCCAAACATCTCTGATTCTCAGGTGAAGGCCACCCTCTCCAAAGCAAAAAACACTGCTTCCATGGGACCAGATGGCGTCCCGGATTGCGTCCTGCATGAACTCCAAGAAGAACTAATCCCTCAAGTAAACCTGCTGTACAGTCTCAGCCTCACTACAGGATATGTGCCCAAAGAATGGCGTACAGCAACAGTGGTCCCACTCCACAAAGGTGGCGCCTCTGTGGACCCTGGAAACTATCGCCCCATAAGCCTGACTAGCCTAGTCTGCAAGGCTATGGAGAGGATCATCATGGAACTCATAAACAAAGACATTGGGGACCTACAGACACTAGATCCTACCCAATGTGGCTTTGTCAAGGGCAGATCCTGCCTTTTGAACCTGGTCGACTTCTTCGAAACAGTCACCAAGGCCATAGATGAAGGGAAGGTAGTCCACACAGCCTATCTGAACCTCACAAAGGCATTTGACACAATATCCCACTCGGGCATCATAGATAAGCTCTCCAGCCTAAATATAAACCCCTATGTCACAAGACGGGTCACAAACTGGCTCAAAGGCAGAACCCACAGTGTCAGAGTTGCTGGAGCCATGTCAGACTTGAAACTGGTCATAAGTGGCGTCCCACAAGGTTCTGTCCTGGGACCTCTCTTGTTTGGTATTTACTTTTCTGAGGTACAGGCCAACATGGGAGGACTATGGCTCACCAAGTTTGCAGATGACTGCAAACTGGGCGCCATAATCGACTCTCCAGCTGACACAAACATCCTTCAAAAAGGTCTTGCAGAGATGGATAACTGGTGCCAGAGCCATAGTCTAAAGCTAAATGCCAAAAAGTGTATAGTCATACCCTTTGGCAAAAACAATGTGCCCACAAATTATCACACAGGTGGTAACCCATTAAGAACAGAGAAAGTAATTAGGGATCTGGAGACCCAAGTTGATAGCAATCTCTCCTTTGACAACCACATTGCCAAAGTGGTTAGAAAGACCTTCTACATAGCCCACCTCATCATGAAAGGATTCACATCTAGATCAAGAGAGGTAATCGTGCCCCTTTATTCATCCCTCATCAGGCCCATCATAAAATACAATGACCCTTTGGGATGTACCTTACCCAACACCTGCAACAATTAGAAAGACCCCAAAAGTACCTCACCAGGAGGATGAAGGGACTCAAACAGATGCCATATGCTGCTCGGTTAAAAAAACTCCAGCTCTACTCAGTTGCATACCGCCTACTTCGAGGCGATCTATGCCTGACATATAAACCTATGTCCAACCCAGAATTAATGGACATGCTCCACCTCAGTAAATCTAAATCCCTTAGAGCCACGCGCTCAAGGGACTTGAACCTCAGCACAGAAATAAATAGAACATGTTGGAGGGACAGATTCATAACCCAGAGGCTCCCTTCGCTCTGGAATAGAATTCCAATTCATGTTAGGCAGAGCACCTCACTGACTCTCTTCAAGAAGAATCTTGATGAGTGGATGGGGGATTGTAGGTTTGTCCCGGGGATTACTTCCATGTCACTATTAGGCAGAGGCACAGTAAACTAAACTTTAAAAAGGGCACAGTATACTCAAATCAAGGGGTGACATAAGCCAAACACAATCGGTCTAGGCTTATAAATGCCCCAGGGCAGATAGCCTAGTATGAACCTATGAACCTATAAAGCATACTTGTGTCACACACCTACCAGTACAGGGTATCAAACCCCTGACTGACTATGTATTGCTATCACATGTCTATGCAGTTATTGGATGCGCCACATAGATTACATGTTGAGGAGCCCTCCAAACGTATATGTGATGGTGAGTTACATCTGCAACAGTGATATGGTAGCTATACAGAAGGTGTAGTACACGTGCCTGTCCGCATGAACAGGTGTCAGTGTCAACACAGCCACATTCTCTCAAGGACCCACACACATTGACACACTTGGCAGGGTCAGGAATACAACTCCTCACTAGTTAGATTGCCACAATACAGTACTGTGCAGGTACACATGCACCACAGGGGTTATCCGGAGGTTATATGGGCAAAGGGTATGTGGAGGTGTCTGACATGAGACATCATGCTTTAGTATGCCATTGGGGGTTATGGTGAGTGTGACTGTGGTAATAGGCATCATACAAAACACACACAGACACAGGGTGCCAGTACTGACATGCATGGGTGTATTGCTTCATGGGTGTGTAGTGGTCAACTGTGACAGATGGCTATACAAGGCTAGGTGATGAGTATACCTTGGCATCAGGCCACATGACAATGGTCTGCAGTGTGGCTCAGTGGTGTAGTGTCTGGATTGGCCCACACAGGTGGGTATTGTATCCAGCATCCAGTCACCTGGGTAACTATTGTGTGTGGCCATTGCTGTGCATTGTGTGCCAAGTATGTGTTCCTTAGTGCATGACATGGATGGTGTCTGGGATGTGGACACATCCCATGTGCATGTACAATGACATGTGTAACTGTACCTGGGGTGTCTGGCCCATGTTGTGTACACAGATTATCATCAAATGCGCCTGTCCTGGCCTCATGTGGCGGGAACTGGTAATGGACAGCAGGTTGACCCTGCACCTACATTAATAGCTTGATAAGGTATTCCCTGGTGTCAGTGGCATCTGTCCATACAGGGCATGTGTTTAAGGCATGGTATGTTCTTTGTGGGTCACATATGATGGCACCACAGGTGCTGCAGGTCTACAGTGGGGAACATAGGGAAGGTGCACTGTCTGCATGTACATGCCTATTGGACTGATGGACAGGATGCCATGCCCTCTGTAGCCCACTGCATTCACACTATGGTTACTATCAGTGGGCAATATGCAGGGTACTACCAACATAGCAGTTTTTGCCTAGGCAAGTGTGTGTGTGTGTGTGTGTGTGTGTGTGTGTGTGTGTGTGTGTGTATGAGACATGGGTTGAGTGTGTTCTCTGGGTAATACAAGGGTTGTTAATTTTGTTTGCCAGGCCTTGATGTCCCATGTACAGGGTATGTATTTGCAACCCAGCCTCTCGGCTATTTCACATCTGTTATCCCTGTAAGGTGGACATTGCAACATATATTAGGGCCACCATTTAAGAAATTTGCAAAACCCACTCCACAATGAGTCCAGTTATTACACACTCACAACCACCTCCACACATGATACAAATGACAAATGCAGACACACACAGAGACACTAACACACACCTGCCATGTCTGAGATTAGAACTCCTACCTAACTACTTTATTAAACTACAGCATTACGCTGTTATAGGACGTGTCATGGAGATTATTGGAGTACTCCTTCCCCAAAGGTATATTTCACAGTGAATGACATCAGCAGGCTTGCCAAAGCACTGCATTTGAATTGTAGTCAGTGTGACTAGCCTAAAAAGCATTGCTCCCTACACAGGCATAGAAACACACACAACAAATATCCACACCTGCCATGTGTGGAAATAGAACCACTACCAGAGTTCTATATCACACTACAGCATTACGCTGTTATAGGATGCACCATGGGGATTACTGGAGTATTCCCTTCTCAAAGTTGTATTTCACAGTGAATGACATCAGCAGCCTTGCCAAAGTAGGGCATTTGAACTGTGAGTGTGAGAATAAAAAGCAGTGCTCCATATACAAACACACACACACACACACACACACACACACACACACACACACACACACACACACACACACACACACACACACACACACACACACACACATACAGTTGCCATATCTGGGATTAGAACTCCTACCTAACTAGTTTATCACACTACAGCAATATGCAGATGTTCTTCATCTCACATTGCTGCAGTCCTTACATATGGGTAGTCCGCTGTCCTCGATGCGGCCAGAATAGAGGCGTATAAGGCTCGCGTCGGTCAAAAAGCTTAAAACTGACATCAGGGCATTCAGAACACAAAGCATGACCCTTTTGTCGCTCTAGTCTTTTTTGCGCGTGGTCGATGCAGAAGCAAGCGCGTTGCCTGCAGTTAAGTTCTGAAATTTTGATTCGCCGGAGCCGAATCAAGTTATTTCTAAGTACCCGTTTGTTTTTTATTTTTTCTTTTTCTTTGCTTCACTTTTTACGGTGTTCAGAAAAAGTGAATAACTGTATTTCTTGTGGAAAACGGAATTACCCACCACATAGATTCATTCTTTGTTTGTGTATTCCTTGGTTGGGTGTCGCTTTTGTTGTTGTTTGTAAAACGTGTCTTAGGTTCAATAGCACTATTAGCCGAGGCTGGGGATTGGGAAGCGCTGGTCTTTGGGAAGCAGTGCAATTATATCCGCTCGCCCGTCCGGCCATCGGCGCCCTTCTGAAGACAAAACAGTTAAGAAGCCAGTTAAACCCCGTTCGTCCGTTCGGACGCCAGTTCTTCTAGAACTCAGTGGAACCAGTGGTGGAGACCGGAGACTTCGACTCGGTCTCAGTCTCAGGAGGCAGGTTTGCAGATTTTACAGGCAGGGAGGCAGGTCAGGCTGAAAGGGGGCTTCCCAAGTTACCCTTCTCCCCTCCTCCCCTGAGGTCCTTAGGTTTTCTCCTTCTGTTTCCAGTTTCAAAGGCTCTGTGCAGGCCAGTTTCAGCTTCTGTTGGGCAGACTCCAAGTTCAGCAGGGTCTGTGCCTAGAAGCATGCCTATAAACATGCAGAAGATTTAATTACTCCTGATTACTCTGATTATGCCCCTATGCCCCTGAGGCCTAGGGTGGAGGGTGGAGCCAGAAGTTTGAGCAGGCTTGAGCAGGAGACTTCACTGAGTGAAGACTTGCAGGGTATTCTCATATTCTGATTCTATCATGATTCCTGATCTCCTTCCTCTTCTCCTCAGAGGATTTTTCTTTTTCAGAGACACTTCATTCTATGAGGGAACACTTTAAGTGGGAAGGTCAGGACTTCTCTGATTTCTGGAAAGGCTTAGGGAGTTTTATATTACTTTGCCCCACCCATGGCTATACCCCTGTTCTGGATGTTGTGGGAGATGGTGTTGCAGAGGCTTCACTTAATCCTGATTCTCTGCCTCCTGCTCCTGTTAAAACCGGATAGGTATTACAGGGTGCCCTGGCTCTTCATAATCATCTTTATAAGAGTCTAGAGGCGGCAGCAGAATTAGCCAGCCAGGGACCTAAGGTGTCAGGCCTCCTTGTGTAAAAATCGGTTCCTCCTAGATAAAGAAGAAGGGCTTTGGATGGAGATGGGGAAAGAAGGTCTATACATCTTCTACCTTGGCTATGAGGGTGCCAGCATTGAGTGTGATGCTCACTATGACTGTGACCCACCCATTATTTTCTCAGCCTTTGTTTAAGCAATTTCATAGAGAAAAGAATATACCAAAGATAGAGAGAGCTAGCTCCTGCTTAGATCTCAATTTTGTTTGTGTTGGAAAATCTACAACCTTTTTTTTGAGCCTGCAGCATGTGAGTTTGAAATATTTATCTTGGAAGGCTTCTTTTTTTGTGGGCCATTTCTTGAAGGGTTTCTGAATTACAGGCCCTTATAGCGGTTGAGCCTTCTTTTTTTCCACAAGGATGAGGGTGTCTTGTCTTTACTAACCCTTCTTTTTATATAAAGTAAGTGGGTTTTCTAATGGCTGCTTTAAACTATTCATTTCCTGCTTTTAAATAAAAAAGCAAAAGAAAATAAAGATTTTGCCTGGATATACACTTTGGAGACAGTTGCGATATTCTTTGCCAAGAACTAGTTCAAACTAAAGCAGTTGTTGTTTGTTTCTTTTGTGTTTGCTTTTGCTTTGGGTTCCTGTTTCAAACAAACTATTTCTAAGTGGATTTCTTTTTGTATTGCTTTTGTTTATTCCCATCATAGTAAGGAGATTCAGAGATTCCAGCTGGGAGGATTCCTCAGGCCACCACTAGGGCTACCTTTTTTAGGCTTTTTTAAGGGGGTTTATTTTAGGAGCTTTTGGACTTGGAGTTGGTGCATACTTTCTCAGCTTGTACCTTCCTTTACCACCTAAATCTGGGGCTGGATTTGCAGGGCTGCAATTACAACTGCAATTTTACAAGGCATGTTGGCAGCTCCTAATGCTTTATAGTTTTGCCATCCTCCTTACCTCTGCTTTTATATGGGACTGCAATGTAAGGACTGCAGCAATGTGAGATGAAGTTGGCACCTACCATTTGTATGTAGATGTTGATCCATTGTTGAAGTCTCCACATTGCCTTCCTCAATTGCCCTCCTCTGGTGAGGTATGGTTGGTGTGTGTGGTGTGGTTGTAAAATATGTGGATTTAGTGCATGGTTGGTTGGCATGGGTGGTTGGTTTGGGGTTTGCTGCCTTTCTTGTTAAGACCTGTCTTTGGGGGGGAAAAGACTGGGCCTTTGGGAAATAGCGTCGGTCATGCGCTTTGCCTCCTGCTTTTCACAGTGGCGCGTTGATTGCGCCTTAAGCGGCGTCCAGCCTTATACTTTGGTATTGACAGACCGACCGAGGACAGCGGACTACCCATATGTAAGGACTGCAGCAATGTGGATCTTCGAACATCTACATTTATGGTAGGTACAAAACTGTACTTTATAGGACACGACATGGAGATTACTGGCCTACACCTTTCCCAAAGGTGTATTTCACAGTGAATGACATCAGCAGCCTTGTCAAAGTATGGCATTTGAATTGTGGTGTGTGTGACTAGCCTAAAATGCATTGCCCCCTACACAGACAGGGACACACACAAACACACACAGTTGCCATGTCTGGGATTAGAACTCCTACCTATTTTATCACACTACATCAGTACACAGTTATAGGATGTGCCACATAGATTACTGGCCTACACTTTTCCTAAAGGTGTATTTCACAGTGTATGACATCAGCAGCCTTGCCAAAGTAGGGCTTTTGAATTGTGGTGAATGTGACTAGCCTAAAATGCATTGCTCCCTACATACACTCACACACACACACACACACACACACACACACACACACACACACACACACACACACACACACACACACACACACACACATTTACCATGTCTGGGATTAGAACTCCTACCTAACTATTTTATCACACTACAGCAGTACGGAGTTATAGGATGCGCCATGGAGATTACTGGGCCACACCTTTCCTAAAGGTGTATTTCAAAGTGGATGACCTCATCAGGCTTGTCATAGTAGGGCTATGGGGAGGGGAGTGTGTATGCATGGGCCATAACCCATTCATCTAGAGGTTGACACACCACATGCAGGTACACACAGTGGTATATTCCACAGGTATGTGTATACAGCTGCTAGATGACTACTTCCTTGTACAGTCATGTTGCACAGCTAGCACTTGCACCACATAGTCTGTAATACTTATGGATACCAGTGGCTATTGTCTACAGTGAGTGACATTTACACCTCATGTGGTTGTAGCCATTTGGCTATGTGCTGGGTGGGACAGGCCTCATGATGGATGGCTCCTTGTCGCAGTCACTCTCTTCCACACATCTATGTACATCTACTTTGGCTTATTATTATAGAGTGTTGTCCTTGGCTATATGTCTGTATTCCTATCCACTGTATGTGCAAAGCATGACTGGTGCATACTAAGGAGTGTATGCACTAACATCTGCAACTGACAGATATGTATAGTCCACTGTTGTTTCCCGATATGGGCTTCATTTGTTAAGTGTGTGAGCATGCCCAGTATGCCCTTCTGTATTGAATGTGTGGATCGATTCCAGATAGTCTGTACTCAAGCTCAGAACTTTGTGTTGTATACATACAGGTAGCAAACTGTTTCTGCAGGGTATTCGTCGATCATTTGGCAATATGGTGGCAAACTGTGCAGGGAATAGTGTGTACTGTAGGTGACTGTGTCTGTACTGCTTCAGCTACATGGTACTGCTCTTAGCAGAGATATTCAGATGTGTACTGTTATACACTTTGATGTTTTCTGTCCTCATGTACTGTCTGGTGGACATTCTTGCTCACAGTAATGTCTTGGGGGACAAGGGTGACTGCAGTTGTATCCAGCATTGTTAGCAGATGCCTACATATTCATGGTAATTTTTGCCATTGTGGAGGGAGAGCTGCAGACACTTGCTGCTGGGTCTGTGTATCCAGTTCAGCACCTTGATACAGGGCTGGCAGAGGATCCCATACGTATACATCCATCGACATGACAGTATGGCCTTATCTTGCTGTGGCAATACCTCACAGCTCTAGAGATTCACACAGGTTATCCAGAGGCAGGGGCCATGAGCCAGAACATTACCCCTATTGTGGTGTATGGGCAATTATGTAGCCACCCATTTGTGTTTGCAGCCAGGGATAGTGTGTGCACACAGCTTTGAGTTGGGCCTTGCACATTCCATGCTGCCCATGCTCCCAACCCCCCCTCTGTTATTCTATCCTCTTCCATATATTATCATACATTCTCTGATATTTTCCCTAAGGTTATCACCCCATCACAGCTGTGTTTTGTTGTTGGTCCACAGTTCATGCAGTGGGACATGGTGGACATGTTACTGTGGTTTGTCCACATGGCCTTGCATATGGCTTATGTGGAGTGTGTTATGTTATTATTTATGTGTCCATGACATAACATGCATTGGCAGTATGTGTGAGACACAGGCCTTTGGCAGAGGCCTGTGGGCCATTTCGTGTTGATGCAGGCCAGATATGGCAGGCCATTGGATTCTGTCAGTCCTACAGTCTCAGACCACCATACAGTATATTTCCCTGGGGTGACAGGGTAGGTGTGCTAGGTGTTCATGCTAATACCATCTATCAGTCTTCATCAGATGGTGTGAATGCTGGCAGGGTGCTACCTATGGCTAGGGACACACCTGCATGGGACACGTGCACTGCATGCTGCATTCTTTTGCTATTGCCATATGCAGGTGGGGTCATATTGTACCCATTCCCCACAGCATGGATACAATCAGAGAGGTACCTGTGGGTGGTGTGTGGGTGAGCTGGGTGCATGTGTGCTATGGACACTATTTGTATCTGGCACACAGATATGCATGGGGCATTCCCAGTTATGCTGGCAGGTACATCAGCTGTTTCCCAATACATCAGTCCTACCTTCTTTGTGATCTGCAAGTGTTCAGGCAGACAACACCAGTATCCCCTACTATAGGTCCCGATAATGTAATGCATACCTGTTTGTACAATTCCAAGGGTATGTCCATTTCACAGTTACACAATATATACTGTATGTCTGGGGTACTTTCCCCTGTGTACTGCATGTATATCTAGGACAACAGCCATGCCATTTCAGTCGGTGACACATATTACCACCATACATTTACAATGGCTTTACTGCTAGCATGTGTTATACTGGTGGGAATTATCTTAGGCACTGCAGTTGTGAGGACTTGGCCCTGTCATCAGAAGTAGTGGGCAATGGCCACCAGGTCATACCTCAACATGCATACATACTGACCACTCTCACACAGTATGAAACACACACCGACCTAACACACATACCTGCATATTGTGCAAATGCTACAATCTATCCTGCTACACTGGCCACCACTGGGCATCTGTCCTCCACTGGTGGTATACCTACATATACATGTTATTACTTTTCTACATTGGGTTGTGGGAGGGCACACCTGACTGTTATGACTTGTGTACGTTGGATTGGGGGGGCACACCAGACTGTTACTACATTTCTAAATAGGTTTGGGGGGGCACACCTGACTGTTACTACATTTCTAAGTAGGGTTGGGGGAGCACACCTGACTGTTTCTACATTTCTACACAGGATTAGGGGAGGGGGCACACCTGTCTGTGTCTACATTTCTGCACAGAGGTTGGAAGGGGGCACACCTGACTGTTGCTACATTTCTATGCTGGATTGGGGGAAGGGGCACACCTGACTCTTCCTACATGTCTACATAGGAGTGGGGGGGGGCACCTGACTGTTGCTACATTTCTACATAGGTTTTGGAGGGGTACACCTGACTATTTCTACATTCCTACACAGGATTGGGGGGCACATCTGACTGTTTCTACATAGGATTGGGGGGCACACCTGACGGTTACAACATTTCTACATAGGATTGGGGGGCACGCCTGACTGTTTCTACATTTATACACAGAAGTTGGGGGGCACATTTGACTGTGTATACATTTATACACAGAAGTGGGGGCCACATCTGACTACTTTACATTTCTGCACAGGAATGGGGGGGCACACCTGACTCTTTCTACATTTCTACATAGGATGGGAGGCACACCTGACACTTGTACACATTTGCTATGACTGTACTGGTATGTCAGGTCCTCCATTTCATTCTGTATTCTAACCTATCATGCTGACTAGAGGCATATCAGTTTACTACAGGTCTTAGGTTTGGCTGACCTAGATATTAGTTTCTGACTTCCTACCCTTCAAAACGAACATCCCACTGCCTGACCTGATGTAGTTTGTCTGTGTAGGCCTGGGGCAGGTTACCCTTAGGCATCATTCAAAGACCACAACACAGCCTTTGCTTATGTTTGTCTACACCTGTCCTACTGGCTGAGACTGTTTTGGGGTATGTGTACTTCCCTGACTGACATGTGTGAGTCATATGGACACACATGTGTCCCAGCACATTTAATGCAGTGGGTTTTGTCACCCTGTATAGTACTGGCTACTATGGTGACACCAGTATTTGTTACAGATCTCATGGTGCCACTATAGGTGGCTACTATCTGCTGGCATACCATTCAGCCACCTGATTCCCTTGTATGCCCACATCCATACCATAGATACAGGTAACAATACATACTACTCCATTCAGCAATTGGTAGGTTGAGTGACTTACCTTGTGGGTGTGCCAATATTGAGGGTGGTGCTGCAGGGCTGCCTATGTCAGATGCACATAGTAAACTCCCTACACATGGTTGAGCACAGGTAGTGTCATGTTTAGCATCCCTTTTACTGTATGTGCGAGTCAGAGAGAGGTTTCATTCCCTGGGTCCCACTTGTGTCAGTGTATGTGCTATGCATTGCCTCTTTGCCAAGGCCAGGGAATACTGGGCACGCCTCCTTCTGCCTACTGGGGCAGGTTCAGGTTGTTCCTCTGAGTCACTCTGTGCCTGTGCAGGCCTTTGCAATGGTGGGGGTCTGTGTGGCCCGGCCCCGTGCTGTTCCTGCTGCAGCTGTTTCCACAGGATCATATTGTGTAACATGGCACATACGATGACAATTTGAGTACATGTAGCTGGTGAGTACAGCAAGGCTACACTGGATGTGTCCAGGCACTGGAACTGTGACTTGAGCATCCCAAACACATGCTCTATTATAATTTTGGTCTGTGTGTGTGCTTCATTATGGAGTTCTTGTTCGGGTGTGTGTGCATTTCTGATGGATGTCATCAGTCATGGCTCCAGTGCGTAACCAGCATCACCCACTAGGTGACCGTAAGGGATGTCCCCATTGGCAAATCTCTGGTACAGCTGCGTCAGATGCCAGATGTGGGAATCGTGATAGCTTCCAGGGCAGCCAGCACACACATTCATTATTATGCCCTGGCATCACACACGACCTGGCAGTTGATGGAGGGGAAGCCCTTGTGGTTGATGTAGACCCTACCCCGCTCACCAGGTGGTGCTTTGAGGCATATGTGCTTGCAGTCTATAGCATCCACTACCTCAGTGTATACTGCTATTTAGTGGAACAGTTGCATATTGCTGGCCACCGCCTCACGTGTGCTGGGAAAATATACGTGCTCACCGACATGTGCTGACATGGCATCCAGGAACTGGTGCAGTACCCTGGATGCTGATGCCTGTGAGATCCCCATCATATCCCCAGTTTGCCTTTAGAAGGTACCTGTAGCTAGTATTCTTAGGCCTAGACATACCTTGGTATCCACTGGGATGGGTTCCCCTCTGTTAGTTCTGTGTGTCAGGTATGGCCGGCACAGCTCAACAATTTGCTGTAAGAGGTCCCTGTTCACCCTATAGTGTTCCACTGTCTCCAGCTCATGTAGCCCCTGGTAGGTTACCCAGGGTTTGTACACTCTCTTCTCCATCTCCTCACTGTGGGTTGGTTGACAGCATTCACATCCTCAACACCCACAGCCTCTTCCACATGTTGTTGTATGATAGCTATTGCAGCCCCTATCATTTTGTTGTTTTGTTTGTTAAAATTTCCCTGCTTGTATACACCAGTGGTGTAGAGTATGGGAAAAACCAGAGGCAAAGGTGTTTGCATAGTTTATAGTAGTGCTCTGGGCTGGGCTGGTCTGCTGCCTGTGTAATTGGCTAATTCTGAAACATTTCACCTGCCAGCTATGCTAGTTCTCCTAGATTACCTTCCTACTGCTGTTTTCCCTTCCCATTGCCTTCCTGTTTAAGCCTGGGGGTGCGCCGCGCAAACACAGTGCTCAAATGTGCACAGAGCTGCTATTTCCTAGTTTGCTTTTTATTTTTCCCTTTAAAACCCAGTGTGCGGCATGCACACCTGCTTAGGCAATTTAAAGATTGCTAAGCAGCCTCCGACACACCCCCTTTCTTAGCTCTGCTAAGCTAGGAGCAAACCCGAGCCACAGGGCTCTAATCCACTTACAGTATGCCTGACACTCCCTCCTATGATGTCAGCTAACTCCTAAGCTTGCACCAAGCTATTCCTGCTCTTACACTGTTGGGTACTGACTAGCATGCAGGGGAAATCTGGGATTCAGTATCATTCCCCTCATTTGCATAGGATTGCCTGCTAATGCATAGTTACATGTCCCACACTGAGCCTCCCCCCTTAGCAACCACTATTCACTGGCCATATTGTCTTAGGCTTCCTATCAGATGACTGAAGATGCTTTTTGTTGAATGCATCTTGGTCAAACTTAAAATGTCAAAAAGGCAAAATGATGAAGTGGCATACTTTGCCATTTTCGACACTGTAGTGTGATCTCGGAGTTGGTATATTTAAGTAGGGGGTGGGGGCGCAGCCCCCCACTTTATGCAATGTTTTAATGTCCTTTTTTGGGAACAGCAATTTTTTTCCCCTGGGAAACAAAATTGCTGTTCTGGTTGTTCGATGTTTTGTGAATTCGAACTTTAGAGTTCGATATAACAACGTTCGGTCATTTGATCGTTCATTGTTATAATATAGACCCTTGTCTTCTGCCTGCCATTGAGTATAATGGCAAAAATAGTGATTTTTAGTTAGAATGCTTATTTTAGGGTTTTTTTCTTATTCCCTCCTGATCCCAGTTGTGCACTTCTGCCCTACGCTTAAACAGCTGAGATCAGCTAAAAAAATAAAAGTTGATTTTTTATTTTTGCAAGTATTTTCCATGCCAGTGGCCTTATAGTTGGCCATTGGCATGCTTTCTACATGATATTCACCCTTTATTTGGAACTGTCATGGCTCCATTTTGTAATTTGCAGAAATGTACTCCTTTACTGGCAGAGTACATTTCTGCAGATTACACTAGCCCTGCACAGCCGGTTTCCAGCTTCCTGGATCACAAATTCACTTCATTTTCATGGATTTCTCTTGCAAATGGGTTAATTTGCATACAGGGGCTGAGTCCGTGCAGGACTAGTGCAGAAGCACTCATGCACGCCCCTACAGGTTATTCCTGGATTGCACGGCAGACATATTGCCTGCTGGAGCTCCTGCACTAGTTCTGCATGCCATGCAGGGCTTGCAAAATCCGTGGGATAGCTTTAAAAAACACAAAAAATTTGTTTTGCCCCTACACTCCCCACACCCCCTGCTAATATATATATATATTATTTATTTTAACTCCAATATTGCACATTCACTGGGGAAGAGGCATATTCTCCAAACCCAGAAATTGCCTGTGTTGCACAGCTGCCAATCATCTGCACTGTTGACCAAAGAGTGTCAACAAAACAGGTGTCGACATTTGGGAGCATCAATCAAAATCACATCTCTCATATTTATATCTATCTACCTATCTATCTAGCTATTATCATTTAAATAGTTATTCATGATAAAATGTCTTGCTTAATATTAATCCATTTTTTTTTCTTGTGGTCTCTCTTTTGTCTATCTGTTTCTTTTTCCCCACAGGTGATGCTGGATATCCACTGGAGTCATTGCTCATGAAATACAAGTGTAGGTGTAGAAGTTATTTTGAATATAGCCCTGTCACAGACACATATTGTTATTGACGGTGTATCATGTTGAAAAACAGTTTCAGGTACCTGGATGAGTCTGGAGGGAGTCCTTCAGTATATGACCCATCTACTCTGTGTAGGATATTTATTGTATGTTATATCCTGCACAACATGAACATGTACCATTCTGGTGGTGAAGTGACCCATGCTGTCACTGCAGCTCCCAGTTCCAGTTCTGCTGTGACTAATAATGACCAGCCGGCCACAGTAGTAAGGGACCCATGCAGCAAGTTCACACATGGCATATGGCAGCCCAGATAAAGAGGTGATGTCTAGTCCAGAACAATGGACCATGAAACTGAGATAAGTGTTTCCTTTAAAAAAAAAAAAAAAAAACATAGAATTTAATGAATGGATACAGTGCTATGCATGGGCTGTGCTTGATGGTACATGGTATACTGTCACTGTTCATCAGACATTCCCTCTTATATTTAATATTTTTTATTTTTTTTACTTCAGAACAGGTACTGTTATTGTTTATAAAAGTAATACTCAAGTGCTCACTGACACCTCTTCAGTGATGTCATCAGCTGTCATATAAAGAATAATTACATTGTTAGCTGTTTTACACAATATATTATGCTTAGGTGGTGTATTAGAGGATGTACTTACTGAATCTCCTGAAGTGGTACATTTTATAAAAAGTGTTATTTCAGTATATAACATAAGATCATGCCTTATAACTGAGAGAAAGAATATATGTTTAGTGTTATGCAATCATTACTCAGTTTTTTAAGTATTACATATTTAACATGGCTTATTGGTCTCTGTTAAGGTACTGCACATCAGATTATTTAATTTTGTCATATACAGTAAGTTGTGTCCTCCGAGACATAAATCATCATTTGTGCAGGGCTGAGGGTGAGGTGGTAACAGTGTTAGTTTAGATGGCAGAGTAATCATGTACCCGGGATTCAATAACACCTGCACTGTGTACACCGTTCTGAGTGAACAGACAACACAGACATAACTCACTCCTTCTTCCTCCTAATTTTAGGTTTCCTACTGATATTCTTTCAGCTTTAAAGATTGACAGGGATTCATAAAGTTACCTCAAAGTGTAGACTACACATACACAGTGTAATCATTCTAAGTGACTATAAAGCACAAAAAATGTGATAAGAATGTCCTTGAATATACATATTGTGTACCTTTAGTGTAAGCTTTATTGAATCTTGCCCATAATCTTTTTTTTTATTTTTGTTAGGAGTGTTTTTCTTAATTGTGTGTCATAGTTGTTTCCTTTTCTCTGTAATTGTCATCAGTCATAATGATAATAGATAAACTATTAATGGTGCAGATCAGTGCAATCTGAATATTATGATGCAAAGCTTTCTTTACAGATATTTCATTTGATTGTAAGTAGTGCCATTACTGAAAGGAAATGCATGCAGATGAAAGTGTCTTAATACTGGGTTACTTTCTACACTCACATATTCTGCCTTCTGCTGCTGACACTGGTAAAGAATTAACTGAATATGTTACTACTCAGCCACTGGCATACACTACTGTATGCTGTGTAGTGAGGTGTGGAGGATACTTACCATGTACACATTGTTGAATATCATTATGTGCAAAAGTGGAGGGTCACCTTTTAATAGTAATTATCATGTGTTACATGTAATCCTTCTATTCTGGCATTCAGTTCTCCATATAAATATGTTACTGTTGTCAAACCAACCTTCCTGAGCAGATTTCTGTTGATGCTATTGTCATCTGTGTCACCGTCATCCCCATGAATAGAGAGGTGATATTCCTCATTGGGTACTAAATGGATACGTGTAGGAGTCCCTTCTCCCATTGTGCTACAGGCAATTGTATTCTGTCTTGCCTTTGCTCTGGCAAATCCTACCATATCATTGGCATTCTTCTTGCACAGTGTTAATATTCATTTCCTTCCATCAGTAGCATTTATATTCATAGCTACTTGGTTCCAAGCCTTTGCCCTCTCATCTTATTTTGGTTCTTCTTTTCAAAAAGGCATTTGCCATATGAGCTAAGGGCTACCATGAGGATGTGGTTATCCTTATGAGAAAAACTGTCCTTTCAATGTCTGGTTCCTTGGTGCAGCACCATTAATGTTCCTAAAACAACATGTCAAAGTCATACATTGAAACCTTTGATTCAGTCATCAGCCAAAAAATAAACATGCCTGCTTTCATCACAAATAAATCAAATAAATGAGTACTATAACAGGTTTGGTGACACAACACCAATATTCATACAAGCATGTAAAGTCCCAGTCCAGCAAGTTAAAGTAGTGATGTAGTTCTGTGCAGCATCATTAGCATGTTCCTACTGCTATTGCATGCACATTGGTAAGACTTGTATCCTTCCCCTTCCACTTTCCTGTATACTAAGTTATGTGTGGTTTTAACATATATCATCTACAGACACCTTCCAGTGACCTACTGGGGAGACAGTGGTTGTATCTCAGATATTTGCATAGGGAATACTCCATCAGTTACTTCATACTATGCTGTAACATGTAGGAGAGCACATGTGGTTTCCACATAATCTAGAAGTGAGAACAAATTCCATGTGGAAGTTCTATGACATAGCCCATTTCCATGACATCCTGGGGGCCATAGACTGTACCCACATTTAAATAAAGGCCCCACCTGGTGAACTGGAAGGGACGTGTGTGAACAACAAAGGATATCACTCCATCATGTACCAGGTGGTCTGTAATGTACTGAGTATTATCTACAATGTGTGTGCAGGCCACCCAGACAGTTTTTTCAACTCACACATATGGCAGACCTGTGACACTTATCAGTGGTTTGAAAGGGGTGACTTTCCACAGGGCCATCTTGTGTGTGATACTGGATATGCCCTAGAACACTGGCTAATGACATCAATCAAAACTCTGCACAATCAGTCTGACCAGGGATACAACCTTGCACCTTTTCAAACAAGAAATACCGAAAAGCATGTGTTTGGACTGCTGAAGTCACACTTTCACTGTCTGGATACATCCTGTATTACCCTGCAGTATGACCCTACCAGATATGCAGAACATTCACTGTTTGTTCTGTGTTATATAGTGTGATACTTAGGAAGCAGTTACAACAGGGTAGCCTCTTGCAGGGACCCAACACCATAGGCAGTAGCAGCTTAGTTAGATGAGCAATCAGAGAAGGAAACAGCAGCAGACGATGACCATGCTAGATGGAGACAGGCACAATACACTTTTGCACTAGCAAAGAGGCAGCACATTATGGCACACAGCTTTACAACAAAACTATACCTGAGCTAAGCAGGTAGAAACACTAAAAATGATGTATAAAAAAAACACCAGACTGTGCTTACCTATGTATAGGCTGACCATACTGTGCATCATTGTTAAGAGAAAAAGTTTTAAAAACATACTGTTATTTGTCTTTTTCCTGTTCTTGCAAAGTGAACGTTATCTGTTGGGATATGCCTATCAAAGATGGGCCTCATCTGTGAACAAAATGCAGTATTGCTTATGAACCTGAATGATATCTGTTTTCTGCATTTCAGAATAAAGAAATTTGGTTATAGCTCAGTGAAGCCTGGGATAAGGACGCACGGCCGAGTAAGAGTTAATTTACTGGGGCAGGCTGTGTGTCCTGGAAATTTTGAGCTACCGTTGTTGAACTGAACATTCTGTACATCTTGAACATTCTGTACTAGCTGTGGGTTTGAGGTAATTTGTGGTAAACATGTTTATCCTATATGTTTTTCATAGCCAACTGTCAACGGTCAGAAATGTAACAAAAAGTTGTTTTGCTTGCAGTATAAAAGGTGATGTCAGTAAACAAGCTGACCAGATCAGAGGAGATCAGATCTGTCCAGACCGGACATCTTGGCCAACATGCTGTGTAATCTGGTTAACTGTTAATAAAGGAAAATTCATCATCTGAGGCAGATGCGACTCGTTTGAATTTTTTCTTCTGACATTTTGGTCCTTCGGACCGGAAACCTCTACGAAGATACGGATCAGACCAACAGAGAGACCGAAAAACCTGTGCAGGTGAGGGTTTCTCATCTTAAGATTCCCTCAACTGAAAGTCCTCCGACTGATTTGTCGTTGAAAGGAGGCCGGCCGCTCTCTGATCCCTATCTGAGGGATGGTTTCTGAATGAAAAGGGTAAACAGAGTCTCATCTGGTTCAGGTAGGATGAAAAATACATTTCTTTTAATTTAATTTAATCTTGTCGACAAGGTTTTATTTTTAGTTAAGGATGGGTAGGATTACTTGTTAAAATTATTTTGTTAGGGTCACCCATTAAGATAGTCCCATTTTATAATAAGCCCTGTAAAATAATTTTGATACAGTCCTAAATACCTGAAAAAAAAAAAAAAAAAGGGAAAGGTAAAATAAGAAATCTAGGGGAAACATGGGTTCTAGTTGCTGCAAGTGTGAGAGTGATGCCTGTTTAAATGTTGATGCTAAGTATATGAAAGGTTTAAACAAAAATAATGTTAAATTTTTGAAAATGTGGAAGTCGAGATATGATTTTGATGGTACACTGAATAAGAATGCCTGTGCAAAATTGGTTAGAGATTTGAAAAGAGATGCGGGAACTAGAACTAAAAAACAAAGACAATTGGGATTTCCCCAAGCACAAAAATGGTTAGAAGAGGCAAATAAATGAGCTATAAAAGAAAAACAGTGCCAGGAAAAAGAAAGAATAAATCAAAAGGAATCACTGGTGCCAAGTGAAAAAGTAGATTTATTTTTAGATAAGGAGGATGAGCATACAGTTTGTGCGGTACAAAGGCAGGCAACTGCCCCACCGTATGGGGAAATTGCTGCTGCGTACTGGCGGAACCTCCTCAATATCAGTCTGAAAATGTGGGATCTGTACAGCAGGGTGAGTTATTGGCTGCTCAAGGAAACGTTGTGACCCCTCCAATTTACCCACAAATTCCCGTAGTACCCAAGGTTGCTTTGCAACAGGTAGACCAACCTATGCAGTTAAGGTCAGGACCAGCAGGGCAAGGACGTTGGGCCATTAAACTTTCTGACCACACAGAAGCCCTTCCCGTAATACAAGTTGCAAACCCACAAGAAGGGGATGTTGGACAAGAGCCAACTATTTTAGTTTATCGTCCCTGGGCTAGAGAGGATATAAAACGAGCTACGGATGGTATTCCTCATCCCAAGGTTAATTTTCAAAAGTTTTCTGAGGACATAGTTGGTATGCATTTAAGTTATCATCTAAATGGTTTAGAAGTAGAACAAGTAGTGCGACAAATCCTGGGTCCAGATTGGCACTTAGTTTGTGGTACTTGGACATGTAAGGCAGATGACAGCACTACATTAAAGCATAATTCTGGGGTGTTAGACACGCGAGTCACTGATCTGTTGAAGAGAATTTCTGATAAGTGGCATCCAAGAGCAGATTGGACAGTAATAAATCAGTGCATCCAAAATGATGATAAATCTGTAGATCACTATACTGTAAGATTGACAGAAGTGTTCAATAACCATTGTAGAATGATGATTCCGCAGGATCAGACTACTGATAGTCTGTACAAACAGCAATTGAAAAACGCTTTTCTTAAAGGTTGTAAGGCTCCGATAAATAGTTTTATAACTAAACATATGGTTGATCACAGAACATGTAGACTGCAACCTTTGTTTGAATATGCATGGCATGCTGAGCGACATTTCAATTTAAAAAAGAAAAAGAAAGTACAAGTGTTAGCAGTAGGGGATGATGGTGGTATATTTTTGGTACAGGACCAAAGGGGGCAAGGGCGCCGTGGTGGCGTACAAAGACATGGGGGCCCGAAATGGGACACGTCGTATAAACAGGGTGGACATTCAGAGGAATATGAGGGGAGGTTAAAACGTGGAGAATGTTTTAAATGCGGTAGACTTGGGCACTTTGCTGCCGACTGCGAAGAGTGGCAACATCCCCCACAGCTTACGAACAAGGGCTCCGCATGACTATATGATAGTAAAGGAAGGCGCCAAATTCATTATTGTGATTATTGTAGAGAAGAAGAAAGTGAGAATGATTGTGATGATGAGGCAGACACTCTCTGCGATGAATGTCAGGACACCCAGGAAATTAAGGAAGGGCGGGATTGTGACTGTGAAGTCATAAACCTGGCACATTTGGGTATTGCTATGCATCTGGATCAAAAACCCATGATAGAGTTTTTGGTTGAGGGACAGAAAGTGGAGTTTTTATGTGATTCAGGTGCATCGCGTACACTTTTGGGTCCAGCAGTTCTACCCCCGAACTGCGAAACAGATGAGTTTGTCCTTGTGAAAGCAGCAAACGGGAAAATCTATAAAGAACCACTGTCTCATCCTCTATTGTTCACAGATCCGCAAACAAACCAAACTGTTAGTGTAGGGTAATTATATCAAAAGTTTGTCCAGTTAATTTGCTGGGAAGAGATTTGATGCATTTGTTTGGAATAGCGGCAATTCCCACACCTAAATGCATTGAGGCGAAAAGGTTAGCGGATGGCTTGGTGGTACAAGGAGTACAAGACTTGTTTTACTGGTATAGCCAGGACTTGATTTCAAATAGGCCGGGGAGGGTTGATACAGATTTGATCAACCTAGCTTTAAGTAGATATAGGAACAGGTCACCGCAGGTTGCGGTGCACTTACATTGTACTATGTACTACAGACAGGCCCCTGGTCCGGATAACGAATTTGAAAAAGAATTCTTTAGGCACAAATGTGCAAGGATAATTTTGAATGATATGTTTTGGGATAAGCAAGGTAATAGTGTAGTGACCTGTACTTTGACCAAGGAAATGAGTTTTTTTATATCGCTCAGGTTATAGCCCACATATTTCAATTACTAAAGCGGTGGGGACACATTGGGTAGATTTGGTGAAAAAGGTAACAAATTGGGACACAATGTCCGAAAGTCAGTTGAAGGATCAACAGATCCAGGTACAAAGATTAAATTGGGTGACTTGGGCACAACCAAGTGTGCACCTCAGGGATGACAAAACATAAATAGCATGACAAATCCTCCTAACTCAAGAGGAAGATAGTGTGTTAAGTGCCTTACCTGTAGATTTATGGTCAAAAGGTAAAGGGGATGTAGGACTGATGAAAACAGCAGGTGAAGTTTGTATAACTCCAAAGTCAGGTTTTAGACCTCATAAGCACCAATACCCGCTAAGTAAACAAGCAGAGGAAGGAATTAAGCCAGTCATTGAGCAGCTAAAACAGGTAGGAATTCTTGTTGAATGCCCAGATTCGCCCTGCAATACTCCGTTGTTTCCTGTAAAGAAACCGGATGGGTCATGGAGGTTGGTTCAGGATTTACAAGCAGTTAATTTGGCTGTGATCCCAAGAGCACCGATGGTCCCTGACCCCTATACATTACTTAATGATTTATTACCTCAGCACAGATATTTTTCTGTCATAGATATAAACAATGCCTTTTTCTCCATACCACTACATAAGGAGAGTAGATTTTGGTTTGCATTCACTTATCAAGGTAAAAGATACACCTACACCAGATTGCCACAGGGCTATTGTGAGAGTCCGACAATATTCGCGCAAGAAATGGCTGCAAATTTAGCTCAGTTTGTTCCCCCAGAGGGAAGCCAGGTTCTGTTGTATGTAGATGATATTTTGTTGGCCTCACCCACGCAGGAAAGTTGTAGAAAGGATACCCTTGCCCTTCTTAGTTTTTTAGCTGAGCAATGACATAAGGTAAATAAAGAAAAGCTACAATTGTGGAAAGCACAAGTAAAGTACTTGGGTTATCTAATTTCGCAGGCAGGTAGACAATTGGAGAACAAAAGAAAACAAGCAATTCTTGAGGCACCTATGCCTACGACTAAGCGGGAGATGATGTCCTTTTAGGTGTGACTAATTTTTGTAGAAGTTGGATCCCTAACTATGCTGAGGAAGTAGGGCCATTGACTGCACTGATCTATGATACTCCCATGGTGGCTAAAAATAATATACAGTGGACAAATAAGGTAATACAGGCATTTATTAGAATTAAGCAATTGATAGCAGGATCCTCTGTTTTGGGTTTTCCGAACTATTCTAAGCCGTTTGTACAAATGGTTGATTGTAAGGGAGGATATATGACTTCGGTTCTGGTACAAGTACATGGGGATAAACAGAGGCCGATAGCTTTCTACTCCTCCAGATTAGGTCCTGTTGCAAGGGCATTGCTGCATTGTGTTCAAGCTGTGGTGGCAGCCGCCATGGCAGTAGAAGCCTCAGCATCATTGGTTTTGTTTCACCCATTACAATTGCAGGTTCCACATTCAGTAGCTACTATACTTTTGCAAGATAAGATAACCTTTTTATCACCTAGTCGACATTTGTCGTGTATGACAGTACTGCTGACACAGCCTCATATTACCATAGAAAGATGTACTACTCTTAATCTGGTGACACTTTTGCCGACTCCAGAAGAAGGTACTCCACACATTTGTTTAGAGAGCATTCATGACAAAGTACTTCCCTGACCAGATTTAACAGATATTCCATTGATAGATTCTGATCTCGTTTTGTTTGTAGACGGATCAGCAAAGAAAGACACTGTAGGAAAAACACTAGTAGGGTATGCTGTCACCACAGAAACTGAAGTTTTGGAGGCAAAAGGATTGTCAAACATTTATTCTGCACAGGCAGCTGAGTTGGTGGCTTTGACTCGAGCTTGTACCTTAGGGGAGGGTAAAAAAGTGACAATTTATACAGATAGTCAATATGCTTTCTCCACTGTACATGTTTTTGCTCAACTATGGAAGAATAGGGGAATGGTTACTGTGACAGGCAAACCAATAAATCACAGAGATTTAATTTTACAGTTGTTAGATGCAGTGCAACTACCACTTCAGATAGCGATATATAAATGTTCCGCACATACCAACAGAAAAGATCCTGTCTCCAGGGGAAATGCCCTTGCTGATATGGCTGCAAAAAAGGTAGCTCAAGACAATGATTTGCTTTTACATGATAATGATTTGGAGCCCGGACACCTCTTAGACTTAGAGACACTAAAAGTAATGCAAACATTGATGACACAGAAGGAAAAATTTCGTTGGGTAAAATATGGTATCACTCAACAGAGTGGGTTGTATAGGGCATCAGATGGCAAAATGGTATTACCCTCAAACCTTTTTAGGTATGCAGCATTGGTTAGCCATGGACCTGCCCATGTAGGAGTACAGACGATGATTCAAATAGTGCCTAAGGTGTTTTGGTGTAAAGGGTTTTCAACTTATACAAAGCAATTCTGTTTAATTTGTTTATTATGTGCAAAGTATCATGCTCAGGGGGGAGTTAAAAAGTCTCAGCAGGCATTCCCTACCCCTCCGTGTCCATTCCACACACTCTGTATGGACTTTATTGAATTGACACCCTCAGAGGGAAAAAGGTTCTGCTTGGTCATTATTGATGATTTTTCTAAATGGGTAGAATCTTTTCCAGTGAAGCATCTGAATGCACAAACAGTAGCAAAGCTTTTGACTACAGAACTAATTCCCCGATTTGGCCTACCAAGACGCATTTACAGTGATAATGCATCTCATTTTGTTAACCAGATTGTTCAGAAATTGGGTCAAGTGTTTCAAATTGATCTCAAAAATCATTGTGCTTACCATCCCCAATCAGCTGGACTGGTGGAAAGACTCAACGGTGTCTTGAAGAGTAAGCTCCACAAACTAATGGCAGAAACACATAGGTCATGGACTGCGTGCCTTCCGTTGGCACTCCTGTACATGGGAATCTCACCTTCCTACAAAGGACTTACACCATTTGAACTTTTGTTTGGGAGACCATATTACGTCCCGCAGTGGCAAGGATTGTTGCCAGCGGAACGTGAGGGGGGTGAGGATCTAGCGGATTATATGAAGAAGCTGCTAAATGTCAAATCTCTTGTAACCAATGACTCCTTTGCAGATTCCAGAAATGAAACCTTATTAAGCGTGGCACCCGGGGACTGGGTGTGGATCTGAATTGTGAAGAGAAAGAATTGGTCATCCCCCAGGTGGGAAGGCCCATACCAAGTACTTATCTCGACACCTACAGCTGTAAAGATAGCTGAGAGGACTTTGTGGATTCATATCACCCACTGTAAAAAACTCAAGGCTCTTCCTTCTGCCATTGATATTGGTCAAACTCCACCGGACCTCTGAGCGTAAAGTCTGGCTACAAAGGGGGATTAGCCCAATAGGGGTTAGTTCGTTTCAAACCCAGTGAAGAAACCAACGGCGCGAGGTAGTCCTTAGGGAGGATGGTCATGTTCAACTGGTACTTGAACTGTCACATGATGATGATTTCGGTGGCGAAAGTAAATATGTCCATACGAGAAGGAACAATTGCAAGAGAAAAAGGAATGGTGGTGCTGCAAGCACAAACAGGTGTTACTACTGTGTTTAAGGTGAAACTTTGTGAAGGAATTTTGGACTGTTCTAAATGGAATAATAATAATTTCTTGACTCATGCAAAATGCTTGTGCAATAGAGACTGTACGTCCTGGTCAAGTGTTTGGTGGTCAACAGATGTGAATGGCAATGGGAATCCATTTCTGGAGAACCAAACTCATAGTTTAGCAGGTGTATGGTGGTTATGTGGAGACAACAAACTCAGATCAAGGCTTACAATTCCCTGGAAGGGAACTTGTGCACTTGTAAAGTTAATTCTGCCATTCTACATTTTCCCAGTTCCAGCAAGCAGTTTTGTAAGAGAACTTGAAATAAAGCCGAAGTGGTTGAGTAGGAGAAAAAGAGAGGCACCGAAGCAATCTTTCGATAACGGTGTCTACATCGATAGCATTGGCGTACCAAGAGGCGTACCTGATGAATACAAAGCAATAAACCAAATAGCAGCTGGTTTTACATCCATCTTTGTCTGGATTCAACCTAATAAGAATGTGGACTGGATCAACTACATTTACTATAACCAGCAGCGTTTTGTGAACTATACCAAAGATGCATTGAAAGGAATTGCTGAACAACTGGAGGCCACTTTGCAGGTGGCATTGCAGAATCGAATTGCGTTAGGCTCCTGGCCAAAGAAGGAGGAGTTTGCAAGATGTTTGGGACTTTCTGTTGTACATATATTCCAAACAACACTGCGCCTGATGGAAGTATCACTCGAGCTTTGAAAGGTTTGGAGATGTTATCCGAAGAATTGGCAGAGAACTCTGGGGTAAATAATCCCTTTACAGATTTTCTACAAGCGTGGTTTGGAAAATGGAGTCATCTCATCAGCAGTTTCCTGGTGTCCGTTGGAGTCGCTGTGGCTATCGTGGTGGTATGTGGTTGTTGTTGTATACCCTGTATCAGAGGTCTTCTACAAATACTGGTTGATACTGCTGTTATGAAGATGATGTACCAGCAATTGCAACAGACTGGTGAAAGTGAATACATTGAAATGTGACTCTTTGCAAATGTTTTTGAAGTTTAAAAATTTGTCTTGCCAATGAAGTAATGTATGCAAAGAAAAACTTAGTTTTTACCATATATTGCTGAAATAAAAGACAAATAAAAGTGTTTTCAGGGGGGAAATGTTAAGAGAAAAAGTTTTAAAAACATACTGTTATTTGTCTTTTTCCTGTTATTGCAAAGTGAACATGTTATTTGTTGGGATATGCCTATCAAAGATGGGCCTCATCTGTGAACAAAATGCAGTAATGTTTATGGACCTGAATGATATCTGTTTTCTGCATTTCAGAATAAAGAAATTTGGTTATAGCTCAGTGAAGCCTGGGATAAGGACGCACGGCCGAGTAAGAGTTAATTTACTGGGGCAGGCTGTGTGTCCTGGAAAATTTGAGCTACCGTTGTTGAACTGAACATTCTGTACTTCTTGAACATTTTGTACTAGCTGTGGGTTTGAGGTAATTTGTGATAAACATGTTTATCCTATATGTTTTTCATAGCCAACTGTCAGTGGTCAGAAATGTAACAAAAAGTTGTTTTGCTTGCAGTATAAAAGTTGATGTCAGTAAACAAGTTGATCAGATCAGAGGAGATCAGATCAGTCCAGACCGGACATCTTGGCCAACATGCTGTGTAATCTGGTTAACTGCTAATAAAGGAAAATTCATCACCTGAGGCAGATGCGACTCGTTTGAATTTTTTCTTCTGACAATCATACATAGACAACCCAAGTAACAATGTGCAAAGGGCAGGGAACAATTATTAACATTTGACAGAAGAGAAGTTCGGGAGTGCTGGTCTTTCAAAGGGAAGTGTGTGAGTGTAAGTATTGAGGTGTAGTCAAGCAAAACATGCATTTATGTGTATTGTGAAAACTTGTTTAGGAGGGGAGTGTATGTCAGTTTTTGCAAAGAGTTAAGGCTATGAGCTTAGTTACTGTGGTACAGAGATTGATTCCCTCAGCAATCATTTGCCTACTGTATAAGCTTGAACAAGTCACTTAACCAAACAATACTTGGGGGAAACAGGGAACCTGAGCTAGGTTGCTTAATGGTCCCCTGGACTGCAAGCCTAGTAACTACATATGAACCTATGAAGGGCCAGGGTCAGTTGATGTGTGCGATGTTCCGTGGGCCATATTGGTACTGGTGTGTGTGTGTGTGTGTATATATATATATATATATATATATATATATATATATATATATATATATATATGCAGAAACCTAGCCTCATCACATGGAGCAGCACTGCAATTTGGCCTACTGGGCAGGTTTAAAGCATGCATGATAGAGCATACAGTTTCCTGTGCATGCCTCTGCCATGACAGCTGGCTCTGCCAGGAGTTTCCCTGAGTGTAACATGACCTTGACTTGATGTTGGTGTGCTGTGTGACTTAGACTGATGCCCACTAGGAGATATGCCCACATGATGAGGACCGCGAGTATAGGGATGGCCTCTACTGGGCATTGACACTGTTGCAGTTGTTGTTGAAGTTCTAACAATGCACAATCGGGGTTACCCTTTTCTACAGCCACATTGACTAACACCTGTAGACTTAGCAGATGAGTGGCTGTTAGGATGGCCCCTCGCTTGTGATGGCCAACATGTAACTTTACAGATATAAAACTAAACAAAAAAAAATTTAAACTCTATTCAGCTGCTTTTACTGTATCTTACTGTACTTATAAGTGTTCAATTGCATTTATTCTGCCGCATTTATTACTGCTTGTTAGTAGCCTGATTAAATTGAGAACAGTATTCTACTGAATTGCTGACTGCTTTATTTAGAGGTTCATAGGGTCATAAGTTAGTACTAGGCTAACTGCCCTTTTGGGCCATTTTAAGCATAGCCAATTACACCATGTGAGAATCAAACACTGCACCTTGTGTCTGGAAGGCAAACATGCCAACCATTATGTCAACTTCCCACCCCATATACTGTTTTTCTTGCTGTTATGACTGTGATTTTATGCATTTTGAATTTCTAATACCTCTACACTTTTTAGCATAGGCTAGATTCAGTCTTACTGAATCTAGACTGTCTTGTATTACTTGAGCACTAAAACCAGCTCTTCACTGAGATACTGAAAGATCTAAGGCATCTGTTGCTTCCAACTAACTATAAGTGCCTTTGTTTGCTCTTATATTGCACCTTTAATTTGTATTTGCATTCTACTGTCTTTTTAAACTGTCAGAACTGATTTTGGCCACATTTTACTGTATACTTTACTTGCTCTGCTGTAGCATAGCCCAGTTCCAGGTTTGCTGTTTCTGGGTCTGTTTTGTAACTTCTGACCATCAAGTTCAAGCCATCTTTGTTGGAGGAGCCTCTTCTGCACCTATGTGGGAAGAGGGTGCTGTCTGGGTCCCATCTAATCAAGATTGATTGCACTTGAGCTCAGAGAGTGCATCCTTATTGACTAGTTTGAATTAAAAGGGTTAGTTCTCATTGTATTTAAGCCCCACATCTGCACTTGCTTTCATGTAGCGCACCATTGTGCACTACCATGTAGTGGTAGTTATCATTGGTAGTTACAATTGCAAGCATTTTGCTTGTTAAATTTTCCCTTAGCACTTTACTGTGGTCCTCCAGAGGTTTTTCATGGCCTTGCTCTACTGTCAGTTAGAACATTAAGCCTAGCCTCAGCTGTACCAACACACCTCTCACCCACTAGCCATTCCTAAGTGTGACCTCTCTTGCTGACCTTATAAATTTACCCACTAGCCATTCCTAAGTGTGATTTTTCTTATTGACCATATAAATTTACCTAACACTATGGACAGACAATTTTACAGTTTTTCAGCCAGCTTGGTTGACATGGGCATCCTGAGACAGTGTAGTAACTGCCTCATGTTCACCGACATCCCTGTACTCCTAGTCCACGCAAACTCAACATGTGAGAGATGGACCTATAATAAGATCCTTGAATCCATGCTCTCTCACACACCAGTTAGTGTATATATGACAATGAGCTGGTTGTCAGCATGCACACCTCAACCTTCTACTCCACCCAAACCCACATCACACATACCTACATATGTGGAGATCCTCACCAGAAATGTACCTAAACACCAGAGACCTCACAAACACAGACACAAGCATGCTACACATAATACCTCCTCTGCAGAACATGACACACATAATAGTTCATGCACCAGTGTCTCACGTGTCAGTCCCTTAACGCTAAACACAAAACCAAACATAGTCATAGATGATCTCTAGTGCACACTGCAGTGTTTAAGATAAACCATTTTTTTTCATCTTACCTTTAAGCATCTATTGCAAGACCACCAGCTACTGGAGAGCCCACATTCTGCCTCTCAATTGTCATCTTGGGATTAGTGCTTCTGTTTTCTCCTAGTGAAAGGAAGAGTGTGGTTACATTATTTCCTGGAGACTTCTGATCACCAGAAAGCTTAATAACTGCTTTATAGGTGTCAGCTTGGAATCTGTGCTTATATTTTGATCCTGGTGAGAGTAGGAGCAGAGTGCATTGATTCTTGACTCTTTCTGGTTGGAGAGTGAGTGCCTGTGCTTAATGTACCTGATTGATCTGGTTGCTATTCGAGGCATCTACCAGAAAAAGGTTACAAGCCTGCAGACCCTTGCATCATCTGGGACAAGACTGTGGATCACCAAACAGGCCATGGCCTGTTTCTTTTCTTAGGATTGGGGCTAACATTTTGCTTCTGGTGAGAGAAGAAGCAAATAAGTATTGTATCCCAACAGAGTGAAGTTGTGCTGAGACCAGCATCAGGAGTAGCCAGGCAGTAACCATTCATGCTACTCCCCTCTTTTCATCATTCTTGACAAGCTAATTCATTAATTTTCAGAAAATACTGCTTGATTTCTTTCTAACTTCAGAATATCTGCCTAAATACTTCATCCTTAAATTTTTAGGGCCTACGTATTAGTTTCCCCTCAAGTGTTTAGCAGTGCTCTGTGCAGACTCAGACACCTTGACTGAAATGTTTCCTGTAAAATGAATATATAAGGAAACCGCTCCAGTGCTTAGTAATAATGACCATCCCTCCTGGCATGTCTAAAGGTCAGTTCCTTGTGCTTTCTCCTATTAACCTGTTGAACTTCGGCATTCTGAGGCAGTGTAACAACTGCCTCATGTACACAGCCAACCCTCTCCTCTTACCTTCCAACACTCAAACTTGTGAGAGATGCACTTATATATCCAAATTGGAAGCCATGCACTCTCAAGTCAAGACCGCAATAGCTAGTCAAGAGGAGAAGGTCAACACCTGCACCACACCACATGCAACAAACAAGCCTCCAGAACACCCACCATCATAGCTCTCACATAAAAATGCAAACCACACAACCACCTTCCTGGAGGCTCTCAATAGAAATCTACCCAAACAGCAGACCCATCCAAGGCAGAAATGCACTTGACCACCACAACACAGAGCAAACCACAAGACACAGCTCATTTACACAGTGTGCCCCTCAACCTAAGCCCCTAAGGCAAAACAGCTTGCCCAATACAGTAATCATCGATGACTCGATAGTGAGGCACACTGATATCCCACTTACTAGGCTGAATAAGGAGACGGTAACAGTCAGCTATCAGGTGCCAGAATCCAACACATAACACACGCACTCAGGTCATCCACAACAAGTACAAGTATGACTTTGTCACTGTCCGTGTAGGTGTGAATGATCTGAGACACACCTCCCTGGACTACATGAAAAGAGACATGGAGGAGCTCTTGGATTATGTGGCCCAAGCAGGTATGACCCTAGCAAAACAACTCAAGGAGAAAAAGAAAACAATTCACACCTGGCCACAGTAAAAAACAAAGAAATTTAATATAAAATAGCATTTAAAACCACTCTGGTGCCCCGGCTCACAGCCTTCCAGGTGTAATACAAATTTAGCAAATGTTACACAACTTATATATAATTCATTCATTAACAACAATTGTTCAATTAATTAATTACACAATTGTTTCCAATTAATTTCTAAATTCAAACCCACAGGTAACATAGCATCAAACTTTAAAATATAGATGGATTCTTTATAAAGCAATTTATCCTTAATGTTACACATTTCCCCAGTCTGTATAGAAATTTCTTCTAAAACACAACTCTGCAACAAGGAATAATCACCATTATGTCTGTCTTTAAAGTGCATGGCAATATTACTCTCAACTTTGTTCTTTTTTATGTCCCTAATGTGTTCTTGCAATCTTACTTTAAATTTTCTTTTACTTTCCCCTATGTAATATAAATCACAGGAACACCTTAAGGCATATATATAATGCCTTCATTGTCACAAAAACAGCTGCCACTAGGCAGAAAACGAACACCATGTATTCTAACAAAACTTGTAACAATATAGGGACATACATTACAACCCCCACAGGGGTGTGTACCCATCAAGGAGGGACTCACATATACCTGGCCTGCACCTGTCACCCCTGGGTTTCTGAATACTGGCTAAGGCTGTTGCCACCCCTATAGTACCTTTTTAGGTGATGTTCCAAAGACCAAATTACCAGTGTAACAGCTATAAATAAATGCAGTCTGAGGGTCATGCTGCTCAATGCTAGAAGTCTAAATCTCAAGATGCACTTGCTCGAAGCACTCCTCAAAATGGAGAACATCAACATTTGTGCTGTAACAGAGACCTGGTTTAAAGCAGCAGAAAGCACCCCTGCACTACCAGGCTATAACTCATTCCACACCTTTTGGCCCCAGAACATGGGCCGAAGCTCCGAAGGCAGTATGCACACCTCCAGACTAGTAGCCCAGCATAACGCATCTGAGATACTTCAGGGACAACTAACATTGGGTAAGATGGTGATTCAGGTTGTAGCCTGCTATAGGTCCCCAACCATGACCCAAGACTATCACTCCACATTCCTAAGCACATTGGAAACTATTAGGGTCCAACCCAGCGCTCTCATACTAGGTGACTTCAACTACCCCTGCATCAACTGGGAAAACTACTCATGCACTAATACACTGGCCCAACACTTCCTGGAATTCATCAATTCTAATGCCCTGGACCAGCTCATTCTTATCTTACCCACACTAGAAGAAGCAACATCCTTGCCCTGGTTATTACAAACATGGGCAACCATTGCTTTATACCAATAGTCAATTCCTCCCTGGTTAGATCCGACCACAAACTAATCACCATGGAAATCCACATCTTACCCACACCCCCTGAAAAGGTATCCACCATGTAAAACTTCTCCAAAACTTACTTTGGGCTCCTAAAAACAGAGGTGGGTACTTTATGGCACCCATGTCAGTGGAAAATAGATGCATGACTGCTGAATCATACACCAGTGCACTGTACGAATATGTACATAAATGCATGGAACTAGCCATACACAACAGAACCAAGATGCTCTCTTCCAAAAAAAGGAAGCCAATCTGGTGGTCCCCTGCCATTAATAAACTCTACAACAGAAGGAATAAACTGCTGCAGAAAAAGGTGAAGTCCCAGGTCTTGAAAAACTCCCTTATTAGCCTCAACAAAAAGTTGAGATCCCTCATCAAGACCTCTAAAGCCAGCTATGAAGGCATAAATGCAGCAGACACTAAAAAACAACCACAAAGCCTTCTATAGTTGTATCATGAATCTCCATGGCAATACTCCGGTTTGCTCTGAGTCACTGCACAATGGTACCTCATGTACTGAGCCAACAGATATTGCCAACATACTGGACGACAGAGTCAGTGCCAACTTTACTCTCCCCCCAAAGGACCAATCACAATACTGGAGGAATGCCAGGCACCCAGCATTACTGCAGCACAGGTTACAGCTGCACTGTCCTAGGCCAAGAATACAGCTTCCATGGGAACCGACAATATCCCTGGATGTGTTCTACATTAACTAGAAAGTGAACTACACTACATGTGTGTGCCCTGTTCAATCACAGCCTCACCAGACCTCCCAACCATCCCAAATTGCTCATTTTTTACCGAGTTTTGGGGTCCCAATGAAGGGGTGCCACGATTCCTGAGTGGCACCCCTTCATTTCTGATTTTTTTAAGCTATGTTTTAAATTCCGCGCTGTCGGAGCTGACGTCATCATGTGCATGATGACGTCAGTACCATCAGCCTGTCGGAATTAAGCTCAGATGTGCGTGACTCATTTTGCACGCGTCTGTTTGAATATGGAGTTGTCTGTTTGAATACTCATTTCGTTCGGACTCTGGGTAGGATTTTAAGCCATGCTGCTTTCTTTTAATGCCATGCCTCTGTTTAAATTCTGCTTTCAAATGCCATGCTCTGTTTGAATATGGAGTACTCATTGGGCAGATTTAACCATGCCATGAATACTTATCTCTGCATCTGCTGAGTGAATTCTTGGGGACTGCCGTGCCGTTTTGCTGAGAGGTACTGCTGCAGAATCTTTCTCTTAAGAGGGTATGTGTGTATGTGTGTGCGTGTGAATGAGTGTTCAACCATTCCCGTTCTTACTGCCACAGTGCCGCTGCTTATACAGCAAAGTACTTTTTATTTAATTTATTTTGTGTGTGCTGCAAGGGTTAAGCTTCTTATTGCTTCTGTGTGTGTGAATGAATGAGTTACATTTCTGCATGGGCAGAAGCTGAACAGTCCGCTGAACTTATTTAATTTATTTACATTGTAATTTCCATTCTTATTGCTGCAGCAAGGTACTTCTTATTTAGTGTGTGTGTTCTTAGTTAGCTTCTGATTGCCTCTGCAAGTTCAGAAAAAAACACAAGTATTGCGCTGCTGGTAAGTAAAATTGATAAATATGTATTCGACAACATTGTTTTGCTGTTCAGTAACCCTCATGATCCGTGAAATACAGACTGCTCCATTTGATATATTTATTAAGAAAGATGGTTGGTAATTAAACAGATTGGTTAGTTTAATGTTATTTTTCTTAACTTTCATTTTACTATTGCCCCATTAAAGACTGGAAACTGGTCGATGCATTCATAATATCTGGTTACACATATTCCAGACTCAGACTGGAGAAAACTAATCACTAGCATATCAGCCAGAGTCCTTCTGTGTTGGCCTGGACTGCTGGAAAGTAGATGCTAAACAGGAGAGGGCCCAGGACCAAGCCCTGTGGGACACCACTCATGACTCATCGACAGTCTGACTTGGAATCTGCAACCTTCACTCTGTGGGTCCTGTCTGAGGGCCACTTTGAAACCCATCTAGTGAGGTAAGGATTGATGCCTAGTTTGGTGAGGTTATGAATGATACCTGAGTGGGGAATGGTATGAAAGGCATTGCCCAGGTCGAGGTAGGCTGTATGCGCTGCCTTACCCTCATCCACAGCCTTGGTGACTACCTCAAAGAAGTCAGCCAGGTTCAGCAGGCAAAATCTCCTCTTGACAAAGTCAAACTGTGTGGGGTCAAGAGTTTGGAGATTGCCTATATCTTTGTTAAGCAGGTCCATGATGATGCACTCCATAGCTTTGCATACCAGACTCATCAGACTAATGGGGCAATAGTTTCCAGGGTCTGTATTTGCTCCCTCTTTATGGAACAGGATGACTGTGGCAGTGCACCAGTCGTTATGGACATAGCTTGAGGTAAGGTTGTGATTGAACAGGGCACACAGATATGGTGCCAGCTCATTTTGTAGCTCATGTAGGACACAGCCAGGGATATTATCAGGTCCCATGGATGCTGTATTCTTGGCTTTGGACAATGCAGCTTTTACCTGTGCCACAGAAATGGTGGGTACCAGGCTTTCTTCTGGTATTGTGATAGGGCCCTGGGGGGAGGGGTAAAGTTGGCACTGAGTCTGTCGGCTAGTATGTTGGCTATATCTGTTTGTTCAGTATAGGAGGTGCCATTGTGCAGTAACTTGGAGCAAATCTGGGTATTGCCTAGGAGGTTTTTGATATAGCTATAGAAGGCTTTGTGGTTGTTTTGGTGTTAGCTGCAATTCTGCCTTCATAGCTGGCTTTAGAGGATTTGATAAGGGATTTCAGCTTTTTGTTGAGATTTATAAGGGAGGTTTTCCAATCTTGTGACTTCATTTTTTGCAACAGTTTCCTCCTCCTGTTGGAGAGTTTAATTGCTGAGGACCACCAGATTTGGAGGAGAGCATCTTAGTTCTATTTGGTATGGCAAGTTCCATGCATTTGTGTATGTGCTGGTACAGTGCGTTGGTGGATGATTTGGCAGTCATGCAGCTATTTTCCACTGACATGAGTGTTAAGAAGTTAGCCACCTCTGTTTTTAGGAGCCCAAAGTCGGCCTTAGAGAAGTTTTTCATGGTGGTCACCTTAGCAGGGGGTGTAGGTAAGATGGAGATTTCCATGGTGATCAGTTTGTGGTCAGATTTAACCAGGGAGCAGTTGACTATAGGTGGGGAGCGACAGTCTCCCATTTTGGTGATAAACAAGTTGAGGATATTGCTTCCTCTAATGGGGGTCAGAATGAGTTGGTCCAGGTCATTGGAATTGATAAATTCCAGACCTGTACATTGGTACTTGAATAGTTTTCCCAATTGATGGAAGGGTAGTTGAAGTCACCCAGTATGAGAGTATTTGGTTAGACCTTGATAGATTCTAGGGTGCTTAGGAACTTGGAGTGAGAGTCTAAGGACATGTTTGACATTCTGTAGCAGGCTATGACTTGTATCTCCATCTTATCCAGTGTTAGTTGTACCTGAAGCATCTCGGATGCATTATGCTGGGCTACCAGTCTAGAGGTGTTCATATCCTTTAAGAATATGGAGACACCACCACCTTTGGAGCTTCTGGTCGTATTCTGGGTCCGAAAGGTATAGAATGAGTTGTAGCTTGGGAGCGCAGAGGAGCTTTCTGCCTCTTTAAACCAGGTCTCCATTACAGCACAGATGTCGACATTCTCCATTTTGAGGAGAGCTTCGAGATAGTAAGGAGTAGTACTTACATTATATATGTAGGATATCTGACTAGAATGAAAGAGCTTTTCATATAATCAGTTTGTCAGATTCAACCCCTCCCCACCCCAAAAGTAGATTTCCTTCATGGCACAATGAGGCTTTAGTCTTCTGGTCATGCCTATATTGTGTAATGTCACCCTTCTGGTCGCAGTGCTTATAGTAATTAGATCTCCTGTAATTATTGTTTCTGGGTCGTTCTATTTATGCAATGAGCAAAACTGGTAAACATTGTGATGATCACTACAGGATGCTATGCTCATGCCTAAACAATGACATCCAACTCAACACATGTGCAGGAAGAAAGTTATCTTGAGCTAGAGAGAACTGGCATCCTATTATTAACCATCTGAAGATGGAGTCACTGTTGAGCATTTATTTTCCGCGGCAAGCAGAGGGCTGGAGGATTACTGTGTATCACATCTTAAAGTGCCATCGAAACCATAATAATACAGTACCAGTATTTTATTATTTTTGCATTCTTTGTGCTAATGAAGTGCCCATTAGTGCTCATCTTTGTGTGAAGGCTGAGACACAAGAGCTGTTTTAGTCACCAGTTCTTTGCCATTTTTCCAGATATCTGTAAATGTGAGACAATTATGGCTAGAGAAGTTGAGGGTAGTGCTTCTTTTAGAGCACAGAGGAGTGTGAAGAAGAATCCAAGATTTTTCTGGACATCCTCCATAAGTATTATAGGTCGAGACTCCTCCAGGAGGGCTATATTGGCTTACAAAATAAAGCTGATCCCTGGAATAGTTTGGCCGAAGCTGTCACCTGTGCTACTGTCATTCCACACATGGGAACCATTGCCATCACCACTACTGTGACTTGAATCGATGCAAGCCTGACCCCCTTGGCTCATGGGAAGATGTTGTTAGGCTGTAGTCACCACCTCTATACTGTAAGTAAGACATGAAGTAAGCAAATAACCTGCTAATGCATGGCACCATCCAACATCACATTATGCCCTGTTTAAATCTCTAACACTTGCAGAGATTGAAAGAAATTGGGGAGATACACAAGAGTAGGTTAAAGCACCTGTGATGCCCGTGCACTGGCCCAGTAATCAAGGAGCCTCAATCCTCACCACTAACACCAGTGAGAGGCATTCACATTGGGAGGGATAAGAAATACACACACAGTAAAGTACAATTTCCCTTGAGAGCACACAGAGATCACAGTCAGTCTGGGGCTGGTTTCTCCCTTTCTCTCTAGATCCCCAAAAAGACTCCCCACTGGCACAGCTATAGGGTACAGATCTCAGCATAGTAGTCAAGCCAAAACCTGCGGTGCCCTCTCTGTCATACCAGTGCTTTGTGTCCCTGCCCAAGTAGCTGACACACACATACACTTTGAGATTTGGTTTATATACAAACACACAGAGACTCCTGGGGAAGGCTGGCACATGTTCTCCAGCTATGCTCGCTCCTACCAGGCTATAAGGTAGTAATCACTGCCACAACTACTCTTAGCTATCTAAAAAGACTCTTACCAAAGGGTGTCCAATTATTACTGTGCAATATTATCCTGTTAGTAAGCATGATGAACAGCAAGGCTTATTTGGAGTGGCTTTGTACAGTATGAATATATACATGCAATGTACTCTAGAACGTAAATTATCTCTAAACACAACAGCCACAGTTGAAAGGTTTAAAATATTTAATAATAAAAAATAAAAACGCAATACAAATCTTCACAGTTCAACACAGTGAT
Source organism: Protopterus annectens (assembly GCF_019279795.1). Taxonomy (NCBI): domain Eukaryota; kingdom Metazoa; phylum Chordata; order Ceratodontiformes; family Protopteridae; genus Protopterus; species Protopterus annectens. The sequence continues at coordinate 346,526,253 of NC_056742.1, forward strand.
AGTCAAGAGTTCAGAAATCACAGGAAAATGCTTAAAATAATACTACAGAATAGTATGGCAAAAGAATAGAAAACAGCTAGACTAAATCTGACTCAATTCCTATCTAACTCTAAGAGCAATAACAGTTCTAAATAAACTTACATATAGAGCAGAGGCAGAGTACTGGTGAGTGGTCAGGTCTGAAGACAAATAACAAAATGCTCTGATTCTCTCTCTCTGAGAAAGTCTTAAAATAATACATCACTGCTGACTCATTTTAGATTACATCATTCTTCTCTGGTTCCCAGGCTAACAAAAACTCAGAGTTTTAACATTTCTTTGATCTTGCACCTGGCCAGGAAACTACAGCAATAAAAAGACAGTATATATGCAAAATCTAGCAATTAACTCTGGTCTCAAAACATTGTCTCCATGCTTTGAGATCAAACAGTCATACAATGCTTGACTTATCAGCTTTCGCCCAGCAGAGTCCACTGTGGTTACATGTTTTGAAGTTCAACATGTAACAGTTTTCTTACATTTAAAAGGACAAGTCTATGGATTATATTCATATTTACAATAACAGAATTATCTACAAAATTATATATATCTAGGCTGGCAGCCTTCACATATCTTTACAGCACCTATGAAAATACTCAGGTAAGGATGTCTGCTGTTGGGAAAGATGTGTCTATTAGCATAATAGCTGCTGCAACAATTAAAATAATTCTGTATAACTTTAATATTGCAGTACCACATCTGCCAGCATGGGTATATCTTAATGGAATCAGTATGATTGTACAATGTTAGAATAGCGCTTCTACATGTCATCCCTGTATAAGTGGACAAGTGTGACATCATGTTAAGTCTGTGTGCACTGAGACTGCTAGAATAACTGTGAGTTCAATCCCTCACCTCCCAAAAAAAGTTTATCATCATGGCAGAGTATATTTGTCATCCCAGTAATAGCATCACCATTGAGCATGCCTTTTCAATCATAGCCTAGGCACTGGCTTCATCCCAGCAGAATAGAAAACTACTGTTATCTCTTTGCACAAAGGGGGTGCATCTACAGACCATGGGAACTATAGACCCATTAGCCTGACCAGCCTTATCTGCAAAGCCATGAAACAAATGATCTTGTTAACAAAGATATAAGAAATCTCCAAGTGCTTAACCCCACCCAGTTTGGCTTTGTCAAGGGGAGATCATGCCTGTTAAACCCGGTGGACTTCTAGACAGTCACCAAAGCCCTAGATGAAGGCAAATCTATGCACACAGCCTACCTAGACTTAGCCAAGGCCTTTGACACAATCCCTCATTCAGGTATCATTGATAATCTCACCCAGCTGGGTAGCAACCTGTATATTGTCAGGTGGGTTGCAAACTGGCTCACTGATAGAATTTGTACACTCAAACTAGGGGACTCTACCTCCCCCAGCAGACCTGTCGCCAGTGGTGTTCCACAGGGATTGGTTCTGGGACCCCTACTGTTCGGAATCTACATCTCCAAAGTACAGGCTAAAACTAAAGGACTGTGGCTGACCAAGTTTGCTGATGACTGCAAACTGAGAGCAATCATTGAAACCTATAGCGATGTCAACAGCCTTTAAGAAGGTCTTATGCAGACTAATGACTGCTACTAAAGTCATGGTCTTAAACGTAATACAATGATATACATTATCATCCCCTTCAGCAAGGGTGATGTTTCTGCAAACTACCACATCAACAGCAATACCCTAAGCACACAGTCAGTGGTGAGAGATCTGGGCACACAGGTTGACGGCAACCTTAACTTCGATCACCATGTCTCCACAGTGGTAAGAAGGGCATTTTGTATTGCTCATCTCATAAGTAAAGGCATTGCCTCCAGAAAAAGAAGTTATAAACCCCTGTACTCTTCCCTCATCAGACCAATAGAGTACAATGCTCCCTTTGGTATGTTCCTTTCCAAACACCTGCAGCAATTGGAGAGACCACAAATGTTCCTTATGAAGAAAATTCAGGGTCTTCAAGATCTGTCTTATGGGGACAGACTGAAATCATGGTCACTTTACTCTGTGTCATGCAGACTGCTCAGAGGTGACCTGTACCTTGCATATAGAGCAATCTCTGACCTAGCTTTAATGAAAATGTTGCACATTCATAAGTCAAATGTCACATGGAAACTGCTGATGGACTTCGGACAAACCGAAAAAACAAACTTGTAAATAGAAAGACCACGAATGTACAGACTTCCACCAATAAGGCAATCAAACTGAGCGCTTTCTTCCACTTTATTTCCGTGAACTTCTTCAGAAAAAAAGACAATGAGCCCCCTCTTACTCATGTCTTTTAAATGAAACAAATAGGAAATGATGTCACAAATTGACTTTTTTGATATATAATTGATGGTAACAGTTTTAAAGATGTATAAAGGCTAATAATATCTTGATTATTACCTTCATCTTATTTATATAATATATTTTTTTACAAAAAACATATATACCTTTAAAAAATGAATCTAAGTAACCTCATACACTAAAATGTGCTTTATAAAAAGTACTACTTTTAAGACATTTTTGTACACAAAACAACTCTACTTTGTATAAAAGTTTTCTCTCATCTACTTAAAACATAGTATAATAATAGTACTTGTTTTAGAATTCAAAACTAGTACGATTGTAAAATACCTATTCTTATAAAGTGATCCGTGTTTATTTATTTGTTGATGTGAATGATAATCTGATTCAAAACTGAGTTTGGTCTAACCTAAACTGATATTTTGTCACATTTTCTTACCAAAAAAATTACATAAAAATGTAGACAGTACCTATAATACTACAATTTGGTGATCTATACTATAAAAATCAAGGAAATCTCCTAATATGCAATGGCTAACCCTACATCCCCAAAGGAATGTGGCCCTTGACTAACTTGCACGACTACACAGGCCAATGTTGAAAACTTATTTGTATAACAGAAAACATTTCAGATTGATAGATTCATTCAAACCCGGTGGACAATCTGCTCCTAATATGAGTTGCCATAAGGTTTCCCTTTGCTCCAGGGTGTTGTTGACATCTCCCTTAAAAACTCCCTTCTCCACCTGGTCTAATACAAAGAACTCAAATTTCTTAAAGTTCTCACACACTAGAGCATGCCTAGCTAATGAGTTGTTCTTGTCATTATTTTTGATAGCCAATGTGTGTTCGTAGATTCTACGTTTCAAAACCCTGATGGTCTTGCCAACGTAGAAACTATCACAGGAACAACACATGGCTAAATATACCACATGGTCACTATGGCAGTTGAAATAGCCATGTGCCCAAAAAGTTCTTTTTATATGTTTCAGAGTTACAAATGATGTGTTGCTGAGAAATCTGCATTGTCTGCAGTCTTTACATGAGAAACTCCCTCTCTTGAAACTAATCGCTCTAGTTGGTTTTTCCATCTTTCTATTTCCTGCCTCCAAGATTTGTTTGACATTTGTGACCATCTTGTATGTGAATTTGGGTCTGATCCCTAATGTTTCCATAAGGTCCTTATTTCCTAAAATGATGTTCCAGTTGTTTTCTATGATACTCTTGATACACCAAATTTCATTTGAAATGGGTAATGGAAACGCTGTACAGAACTCATTTGAGTGTCCTTTGGTCTCTATACTGGTTCTAATAGCGGCAGGAGGACCCACTATCTGATCTGATGAAAGCAATATTGGTTTGGCTACATTGTCCCTTAACTTCATAACCTGTTGTTCAAACTTCTTCAGTTTGTTACGTTTGTAACCCCTTGCTAAAAATAACTGCCTCAACTTCCCCAGTTCTACCTTGAAGACATGGTCGTCAGATGTAAGTCTACTCAGTCTTATCATCTGGCCCTTGATGACATTGTTTTTCATGTGATTGGGATGGAGGCTGTCCTTGTGCAAATATTGGTTAGCAAAACACTCCTTCCTGAAAATCCTGCTCTCAATGTTGCCATGGGTAGAATTTATCTTTAAATTAAGATCCAGATAATTTATGTCTTTACCATATCCACTGTGTTTGAAATATAAAAAGTCAGTGGTGTTGTTCAGGTCCTTTGTCATGTCAAAAAATTCTTCCTTTTCACCCGCCCAAACAAAAAACAAATCGTCTATATATCTCAAATATAGTTTGACTTTACCAAAACTGGGATGATTTTTTAAATAGGTCTGCTCCCAATTTGCCATTACTATATTTGCAAAGGCTGGTGCTACCCTAGCCCCCATTGCTACCCCTGATATTTGTTTGTAATAAGTGTTATTGAAGGAAAAAAAATTGTTGTCAAGAACTAATTCCATCAGGGCACATATTGTGTTCACTTGAACAGCCCTAATGTTTGTCTTTTGCGTCAAATATTCCCTCATATACTCTATTCCTTCTTCTTGACTAATTGAAGTGTACAAACTTCTCACATCCAGGGTAGCTAGACTGACTTCTTCCCAAGCCAGATTGAGTTTCCCCAAAATTTCAAGCAAGTGCCATGAATCTCTTAAAAAGAACTCAGCCTTTTGTACTATGGGGTTTAGTAAGCTATCCAACCAAATTGAAATGTTTTCGGTTTTATAATGTTTGGCCGAGATGATAGGTCTAAAAGCCATTTTTGTGACATTACCCTGTAATTTTGGTATACCAAAGAACTTTGCCATTCTTGGATGGTCTGTTGATAAATATTCATAGTCTGACCTTTCCAGCTCTTCCTGACAGAACATGTCAAATAGTGAAACATCTATTCTTCTAAAGCTAGTTTCTATCAAATCAGATGTCACCTTTTGATAACTTTTTTTGTCATTTAACATGTCTAATACTGCTTCCTCATAGTCACAGGTGTTCATGACTATGATTTTGCCCCTTTGTCCGCTTTCATTACTCTAACCTCTGGTGTGCGTGCAAGTTCTGTTAGTGCTATAGTCTCGGCCTCACTTAAATTGTTTTCCACCTGAACTTTCATCTTTTTAAACTCTGATTCACAAATATGTTGGAAAACATGCAGTGTGTTAACCAAAGGAGGGTTGCAAGTGCTTGGTCTACTAGGTAAATCTCTGTTCTGTCTAATTCCTTGGTTGATGTCCTTTAAAATATATTTCAAATTCAGCTTTCGTAAGAATAACCTAAAGTCCACAAGTAACTTGCCCAACTCTACTTTGTTAGAAGGGATGTAGGTAAAACCTTTTGTTAAAACATTATACATTTCTTCAGATAGTTCTACATTACTAACATTTACAATGTTTACAGTAAATTCTTTGTCCATGTCTTCCGACGTTACCACCTCCTTTTGTTTTTCTGTTTCCCCCCTCTTTTCTGTGTGGAATTGTACCACCTGGTAGTCCTTCTCCATTGGGGTTTGTGTTGGTGAAAAGGGGTGTCTTCTTGTTCGTTTGCCTGATTAACCACTTCTGCAAAACTGGGGTTTGTGGTGATCACTTTAACCCCTTCACTCTTTGAGCTATCATATGCTTTGGACTTATTTGATTTAGTATGAACGTTGGTAGTCTCTACTGATTGTGAGGTTGCTTCACAATCAATAACTTCCAGTTCAGCACATTTGTCTAACGGTGATGATTCATCATTGACCACAACGTTTGAATTTAAATCAACTTCAACAGTTTCTGTGCTTATATAGGCCACATTGCTATTATAGGCCCTAATGTCCCTTCTAAGTTTGTTCTGCTTTCTACTTATGATAGTGGCTTGATGCTTATCTGCTTTGGCCTCAATGCCACTATAAAGGCCCAATAGATGTTTATAACTGTTGGCGTTTTTAATATGTACATCCATTTCTTTAATTTTTTGTCTCAATTGCATAATTTCTTTTTCATAATGGTTAATCAATAACTTCATCATGGACAAGCCTGTATCGTTGTACAATTTAATCAATGCCTTGCTTAAACTGTCTCCCGGTGTAACACAGTTAGGAAATTTAGCTGTTCTCAATCCTTGTGGAACAATTTCCCTCTTTATACACTCAGTAAGGTACTGTATCTCTAAGCATAACGTGACATGTTTGAAGACCATTTTCTCCAATTCAAAAATCGACTTTTTGCAAGTATTAAAATCATCATTGTACTCACTTCTAGTTGCCTGTGCTCCGTTATCCACGATATCACTGAACGGATTCTTGTGTTCCTTGCATACATAACCCCAAATATTGGTCTTGGCCGTAACAGTTTCTTCCTCTTCTTCCACATATTGTCGTACATCCCCGACCTTATCAGACGGTCCTGCTACTGTACGCTTATGCAAAGGATTGTGTGTTTGTGCTTCCTTAACTTTACCGGTCATAGATGAACCTGCTATGATGTTCTCTTCCTCACCTTCCGTATCCAGTCGCACGCCGCTGATGTCATCAGTTGCTCCCTCCGTCTCGGAAGCTCGTATGTTATTGTATTTTGAGCTTTGCTCCGCTATGTGAATGTTGGCAGAAACTGCAAACCCTTTAGTCATTTTATTCAAATGACTTTCAACTATCTTCGTGATAGTATTAATTAAGTTAGTATTCTCCTCACCGGGCTGTAACTGTCCAAGTGCTAATGCTCGTTCCGGTGTGGAGTATGTTGATAAATTTAACAATTCATCTTGAGAGGTCACCTCGGTGGACATCCTTCTACTCTCGGTCTAAACTGAAAACTGCTGATGGACTTCGGACAAACCGAAAAAACAAACTTGTAAATAGAAAGACCACGAATGTACAGACTTCCACCAATAAGGCAATCAAACTGAGCGCTTTCTTCCACTTTATTTCCGTGAACTTCTTCAGAAAAAAAGACAATGAGCCCCCTCTTACTCATGTCTTTTAAATGAAACAAATAGGAAATGATGTCACAAATTGACTTTTTTGATATATAATTGATGGTAACAGTTTTAAAGATGTATAAAGGCTAATAATATCTTGATTATTACCTTCATCTTATTTATATAATATATTTTTTTACAAAAAACATATATACCTTTAAAAAATGAATCTAAGTAACCTCATACACTAAAATGTGCTTTATAAAAAGTACTACTTTTAAGACATTTTTGTACACAAAACAACTCTACTTTGTATAAAAGTTTTCTCTCATCTACTTAAAACATAGTATAATAATAGTACTTGTTTTAGAATTCAAAACTAGTACGATTGTAAAATACCTATTCTTATAAAGTGATCCGTGTTTATTTATTTGTTGATGTGAATGATAATCTGATTCAAAACTGAGTTTGGTCTAACCTAAACTGATATTTTGTCACATTTTCTTACCAAAAAAAAAAAAAAAAGGACAAGTCTATGGATTATATTCATATTTACAATAACAGAATTATCTACAAAATTATATATATCTAGGCTGGCAGCCTTCACATATCTTTACAGCACCTATGAAAATACTCAGGTAAGGATGTCTGCTGTTGGGAAAGATGTGTCTATTAGCATAATAGCTGCTGCAACAATTAAAATAATTCTGTATAACTTTAATATTGCAGTACCACATCTGCCAGCATGGGTATATCTTAATGGAATCAGTATGATTGTACAATGTTAGAATAGCGCTTCTACATGTCATCCCTGTATAAGTGGACAAGTGTGACATCATGTTAAGTCTGTGTGCACTGAGACTGCTAGAATAACTGTGAGTTCAATCCCTCACCTCCCAAAAAAAGTTTATCATCATGGCAGAGTATATTTGTCATCCCAGTAATAGCATCACCATTGAGCATGCCTTTTCAATCATAGCCTAGGCACTGGCTTCATCCCAGCAGAATAGAAAACTACTGTTATCTCTTTGCACAAAGGGGGTGCATCTACAGACCATGGGAACTATAGACCTATTAGCCTGACCAGCCTTATCTGCAAAGCCATGAAACAAATGATCTTGTTAACAAAGATATAAGAAATCTCCAAGTGCTTAACCCCACCCAGTTTGGCTTTGTCAAGGGGAGATCATGCCTGTTAAACCCGGTGGACTTCTAGACAGTCACCAAAGCCCTAGATGAAGGCAAATCTATGCACACAGCCTACCTAGACTTAGCCAAGGCCTTTGACACAATCCCTCATTCAGGTATCATTGATAATCTCACCCAGCTGGGTAGCAACCTGTATATTGTCAGGTGGGTTGCAAACTGGCTCACTGATAGAATTTGTACACTCAAACTAGGGGACTCTACCTCCCCCAGCAGACCTGTCGCCAGTGGTGTTCCACAGGGATTGGTTCTGGGACCCCTACTGTTCGGAATCTACATCTCCAAAGTACAGGCTAAAACTAAAGGACTGTGGCTGACCAAGTTTGCTGATGACTGCAAACTGAGAGCAATCATTGAAACCTATAGCGATGTCAACAGCCTTTAAGAAGGTCTTATGCAGACTAATGACTGCTACTAAAGTCATGGTCTTAAACGTAATACAATGATATACATTATCATCCCCTTCAGCAAGGGTGATGTTTCTGCAAACTACCACATCAACAGCAATACCCTAAGCACACAGTCAGTGGTGAGAGATCTGGGCACACAGGTTGAGCAACCTTAACTTGATCACCATGTCTCCACAGTGGTAAGAAGGGCATTTTGTATTGCTCATCTCATAAGTAAAGGCATTGCCTCCAGAAAAAGAAGTTATAAACCCCTGTACTCTTCCCTCATCAGACCAATAGAGTACAATGCTCCCTTTGGTATGTTCCTTTCCAAACACCTGCAGCAATTGGAGAGACCACAAATGTTCCTTATGAAGAAAATTCAGGGTCTTCAAGATCTGTCTTATGGGGACAGACTGAAATCATGGTCACTTTACTCTGTGTCATGCAGACTGCTCAGAGGTGACCTGTACCTTGCATATAGAGCAATCTCTGACCTAGCTTTAATGAAAATGTTGCACATTCATAAGTCAAATGTCACATGGGTCATTCGCTCAAAGGACCTTAACATGGTATGTAACATCAACAGAACTTGCTGGAGAGACAGATTTGTCTCACAGAGGTTGCCCTACCTTTGGAACAAGCTTCCTATTCATGTTAAACAAAGCCATTTGTTGGCCCTATTTAAGCGCAGTTTGGACAAGTGGATGAGTAACCAAAAATTCACCCTGGGGGTTCCACCTGTGTCCCTCTTAGACAGGGGCAATAGGTGCTAATTTTAGTGTCTGCTTGAACCAGACACCCTTGGGAACATGGGTTGAACTTGGCTAGGCTTGTGAGGGCCTCGGGGCCCTTAGCCTAGTAACCTCCTATGATTCTATGATCAGTGTACCACTAAGAGGTCTATATATATGTCATATCAATAAGTCGTTTAGTTCGGCTGGTCATTTTACAATATACAGTGGAAATATCTGTCCCTTCTGCATCACCTGTGCTGGACATTTTCACTCTGTGATCAACTTGTTTCTGATGTATATGTACAGATGCTTTATTGCTAAAACTGAAATAGCATTACTGGTGTCAAACACAGATGTGTTGTCCTGATAAATAGCGTCTGCAGTTAGTATGGTCTTATGTCAGACTATATGTGATATATGTGATGAAGACTTTTGGCTTAGTCCCCCTGCCTTATAATACTCGGACAAACAAGTTGATTATGTACCTGTGCAAGTCCTACTATTAATACACTATTTTCCAGTACTGTATGACTATCAACATAGTTAAGCAATTTAATTGTTTTTGCATGTTTCTTCCTCCATCCTGTTTGTCACTATCATTTTTCTTTCATACATTTATTTATTTTCTATTTCTGTTTCTATTATATACAGCAGCATGGCAACCTACACCAACCACAACAGCATGGCTGTTCTCCCACAGCTAGCTACAGCAGCAATGCCACCACCACCAGCAGAGGCAACCAGCATATCTGGGTCTTAGCCTACCACAGTTGCCTCCAAACCTTTGCCCTACCTGCATCGCCAGCATCGGGTAACCCTGCACTGGACAATGGTACATTGGTACCAACTGGTAACAGTACAAGTGGAGGTGATACTTTTGTCACCTGTCAGGAGCTGGCAGAGCTTGTGGGGGGAGGAATAGACTGGATGTCGGATTGGTTGTATAGAGACCATGCTGCATTGATTCTTAGAGTCACATCCCTGACCAATTCTGTCTCCAGCTTTTCAGGAAGGATGATGAGTAATCTCCCACAGTGGCTAAACTGGTCTTTAAACACCTTATCCTATCCACAAAAATGGTGGTCATCTCCCTTTTGTGTCTATGCCAACCCCTGTATGTTGTACAATCCTCTCCTCACCATGGTCCTCCTTTAGTCTGATGTTTTCATCTTCACAGTGTTTCCCTTCCCTCATTATGTTATCCCATACCCAGTCAGTCAAGTCTGTCTTTCCCAATGACTTATCCTTCCCTGTTACCCATTTCTTATTTATCTGATTTTCTTTCCAAGCAAAAGATGAAACAGAACATATCCAAAAAAATAATAATAATAATAATAAAAATACTCCTACAAATACCTATCAGCTTCCCACAACTTCCCAGATATTTCAGTAATGTTATGCATTATTGGCAATAAACTGGTCAGCCTAAAATGTGTAGTTGCCTGATAAATCATTCATAATTACTGCCAGTAAATAACTGCACATATTGTTGTAGATCAACATAATTACTGAGATAAGAAATTGAGAAGTATGCTCCTATCCCACCTCCATCCAGTTCATTCCTCATTTATTGACCTTATGTTGTACCCCTTGATTTTTTTTCTCTTTTCATCTTAGTCATATACTAACATTTTCAACTTATGATATGGTCAAAAAATTGAGGAAAACACCATCACGTGCCCACAAGCATTTATAATTCAAAATCAATTTTCCATGGCCATACACTGTGTGAGAGTTGGCAGAGAGCACTATCAGCGGTCATATATAATCACAGCTAAATGATATTTCCCATCCTATGGCAAAAATGGAGATAAATCCTTGACACGCAGAGATAAAGGGCAGGATTCACGAAGGCTTGCACGGAGTCTAAGAGTAGTGTAAGACTCCATGCGGCCTTCGCGATCCAGGAACAGCCCTAAAGTTCGTGTAAGAGACCATCTAAAGCATCTCTTACACGGACTGGGCATGGATATGCTAATCACCTCACTTGCAGCCCAAAGGCATGCAAATGAGGTATATTAGCGATCCACGAAGCCCAAAGCAGCCCGTGTAAGAGCCGTTTTAGCTGCAGAAATGTACTCAGTTGACAACTGAGTACGTTTTTGCAAAAACCACAATGGAGCCATGTCAGCTCCAAATAAAGGGTGCATATGTGTCAGGCATCATGCCAATGGCCAAATATGTGGCCATTGGCAAGGTACCCCGATGCAAATATGAAAAATAATTTTTTTTTTTTCGACGATGTTTAAACGCAGCACAGCCCCGCGCAAATGGGCTGCACTGTATAAAACATAAAAATGAAGGTTATAAACCCACAAATGTGGGTTTTATGCAATACATAGATTTAAAATGCAGGGACCAGCAGACCAAAAACAACATGGCCACCGTTTAGTGGTTGCTAAGGGGGGAAGCTGAGTCTAAGACATGTAACTAAGCATTAGTAGGCAATCTGATGTAAATGAGTGTTAGGATACTGAATTCCACTGTCACATAGCAGAAAAGGAGAAACAGAAAGGAAAAAGGAAGCAACAGAATTGTTAGGAAGCTAGCAGGGAATACTGCTGGAGCTAGCAGGTGAAAACAATTAGAAGCAGGCAATTACACAGGCAGAATAGTAGCTCAGCCCAGCACTTAAAACTCTGCAAACAGCAGTGCAGGATGTTTCTCTCAAGAGACACTGCAAGACAGGAGTAAGCTATTAAGTGAAAACTGAAAAAGCTGAACTCAGAGCAGAAATGCTAGGGGTTGCCATAGCTGTCATAAGGAGACATAGGCCACTTGCTGAGGGTGGTGACAATGCAGATGGTGCCAGACAACCCACAGTGAGGAGACAGAGAAGAGTGTACAGGCCCAGGGTCACCTACCATGGGTTACATGAGCTGGAGATAGTAGAGCACTATAGAGTGGACAGAGACCTCCTGCAGCAAATTGTCTAGCTGTGCAGGCCACACCTCACACACAGAACCAACAGAGGGGAACCCATCCCAGTGGAAACCAAGGTATGTGTTGGCATAAGAATACTAGCAACAGGTACCTTCCAGAGACCAACTGGTGATATGATGGGGATATCACAGGCATCAGCCTCCAGGGTACTGCACCAGTTCCTGGATGCCATGTCAGCACATGTCGGTGATCATGTATATTTCCCCAATGCCCGTGAGGTATTGGCCAGCATTATGCGTCTCTTCCAGCAAATAGCAGAATACCCTGAGGTAGTGGCTGCAATAGACTGCACGCACATACGCATCAAAGCACCAGCTGGTGAGCAGGGTAGGGCCTACATTAACCGCAAGGGCTTCCCCTCCATCAACTGCCAGGTCATGTGTGATGCCCAGGGCATAATAATGAATGTGTGTGCTGGCTGCCCTGGGAGCTACCATGATTTTCATATCTGGCATTTGACGCAGCTGTACCAGACATTTGCCAATGGGGACATCCCACACGGACACCTAGTGGGGGATGCAGATTATGCACTGGAGCCGTGGCTGATGACACCCATCAGAAACGCACACACACCTGAACAGGAACGCCATAATGAAGCACACGCACAAACACGTAATGTAACAGAGCGTGTGTTTGGGCTGCTCAAGTCACGGTTCCGGTGTCTGGACACATCTGGTGGAGCCTTGCTGTACTCACCAACTACATGTACCCAAATTGTCATGGTATGTGCTATGCTACATAATATGATCTTGCGAAAACAGCTGCAGCAGGACCAGCATAGGGCTGGGACAAACAGCCCCCCACCATTGCCAAGGCCATCACAGGCAGAGCGTGACTCGGAGGAGGAACAACTTGAGCCTGCCCCAGTAGGCAGAAGGAGGCATGCCCTGTATGCCCTGGCCTTGGCAAACAGGCAACGCATAGCACATACACTGGCTCGTAGGAACCCTGGGAATGATACCCCTCTCTGACTCACTCATATAATAACATGGATGCCTAAAATGACATACCCTGCTCTCAAACATGTACAGGGAGCGTAATATGTGCATCCGACAGAGGCAGCCCTGCAGCACCACCTGAGGCATGAATGCCATGTGTTAAGTAATGTAACACCATGTAGTATATGCACACTTGAGGACGCTGACTAACATCCTACCCTCACCAAGCATGATGCCACAATATGACGATGGGATGATCAACTGCAATAATTGGCTGAAGTATTGCAGTTAGTCAAAGGGGATCCAATGTGTGCCAGCCTGGGATGACATGCTGAGCATGACATGATGCTCCACCTGCTAGGGGTGGCGTGCACCTATCGGTCCAGGCCTTATGGATACTGGCAAAGGCTGTCGTTACCCACAGCGTGCCCTGAATAGGTAAGGCTCAAAACACAAACCCACCTCCATAGGTATCACAAGGGATAAGAACCTAGGTGTAATGCTACCCAATGCCAGAAGTCTAAACAGCAAGATGCATGCAGTGTAAACTCACCCAGTATGGAGAATGTTGATATCTGTCCTGTAACAGAAAACTGGGTCAAGGCTCACAACAGCACCCTAACACTACCGGGTTACACCTCATACTGTGCTGTACAGCCTCAAAACATGGAACAAGCTACAAAATGAGGGTGACTAGCAATAACTGTCAAGGATAACCACACCCCCATGTTGGTACCACAACAAGAAGCAGCATGGACTAGCCATGGTCAAGTAACAGTGGCTAAAACTGCTTCACAGTTTATAGCCTGCTACAGACTACAGTCCTAACACCAGGAACTGCACCTGGCCTATGTTGGAATACATGAAAATACCCAGACATAGACTGGGAGCATTATACTAGCTCCAACACTGTAGGAGAAAAGTTCCTAGAATCCATAAATCAAAATGCCCAGGAACAACGTACCACTTCCACAAGAGGGGTAAGCATACTGGATGTGATAATCAGCAACATGGGTACTGGATGGCAAGATGAGAAGTGTATCCCTCACTGGTAAGACCAGACTATAGAGTAATCACACTGGATATACACATCCTGACCACAGTCCCTGGCCAGAAAACTACAGTGAAAAACATGTGTAAAGCAAAGGTTGCACTCCTTCAAACTGATGTGGAATCCATTAAAGGCCCTGTGCAGGTGTAAAATATGGGCTACACCTCGGAACCTGTTATACAGGCATTCCATGAACACAGCCAGGAATGCTTGGATTATGCACTCACAAATAACAAAACACAATGCCATACACGCAAGCATCTGGCATGCTGGACTCCAGCCATTACCAAACCATGCAAGAGAATGTGGACGCTACTACATGATAGAGCAAACATAAAAAGGGAAGTAATCACTGATCAGTAGTATGACAATAAAATATGTCCACACATACAATCCACTAAGGCCAGCTACAACAAGTTGAATCTGTGAATCCTGAGGCAATGTTACACCTGCCCCAAGTACACAGACAACCCTCAACTCCCCCCAAGAAATACAAATATATGTGAGAGATGCAACCAGTTATCCAAACCGGAGGCTGAGCTCCCTAAACTCAGTACTGTCAAAACTAGTCAGGAGGAGAAGGTAACCACACACACCACAAACCCAGTCCCACATAGACCTATCACAACTGCAAACCAAAGACATAAACACAGAAAAACATTCCCAGAGGCCCTAATTACAAACACACCACACCAACAGAGGCCTTCAAAGCAGACCCCCAAGCAACCACAACCTCCAAATATAGCACATGCAACACATAGTACACAAAGCTGGTGTGCCAAACAGTCACAGGCCAGAAGGGGAAACAACATGACTGATACAGTTGTAATAGGTGACTCCATAGTCAGACACACTGCTGTGCCACTCACCAGACTGAACAAGGGAAAGGGTACAGTAAGCTGCCTGTAGGCTGCTACAATACACCACATAACACAAGTACGCAGGTCACCCCAAAGCAAGTAGAAATATGATGCAGTCTTTGTCCATGCTGGCGTGAATGAACTGAGATGTACCTCCCTGGACTACATGAAAAGAGACATAGATGAGCTCTCTGAGTAAGGTACTCCAGGCTGGTATGACACTGACTGCTTGCAGCATCCTACCCTCACCAAGAATGATGCCACAGTACAAACACAGAATGATCAGCTTTAACAAGTGGCACAATTACTGCTGTCATTCCAAGAGGATCTAATGTCTGTCTGCTTGGGATGTCATGCTTGACAAGCCATGCTGCTGTTCCAGGGATGGCTTGCACCTGTTACCCCTGGGCATCTGGATATTGGATAAGGCTTTTGCCACCTCCATAGAGCCTTACGTAGGCAAGGCTGAAAAGACTAACCCACCACCCTAGAAAACATAAGTGGTAAGAAACATAAGGGTAATGCTGACCAATGCCACACGTGTCAACCGCAATATGCATGCTCCTGAGGCCCTCCCCAGTATGGAGAGCATCGATGTCTGTGCAGTGACAGAAACCTGCTGCAAGCCTCCTGACAGCACACCAGCACTACCAGCTTATACCTCATATGCGTTATGGCTCCAAAACCTGGACCAAAACATAAAAGGAGGGGGAGTATCCATATTCAGCACAGACACCCATACGTCCAGGTAACTGACAATGCACGAAGCATCAAAGACCACCCATGTGCACCTAACCATAGGCAAAACTGCTGTACAGTCTGTAGCATGCTACAGACCACACTCTCACACACAGGAACCCCACCCAGCCATCCTGAAGACACTGGACAGTATGAATGTCCCACTAAATACCAAACAAGGTACTCACAAATTACCACATAGGTGGTAAACCATTATGTATGGAAGGAGTAATCAAGGACCTATGGACACAAGTGGACAGTAACCTGTTATGTGACACTCACATTGCCAATCTGGCTAGGAAGACTGTCTATATTGGACACTGTATCATGAAAGGATTCACATCTACGTCAACAGAGGTCATTGTGCCCCTGTACTGTTCTCTTATCAGACCCATAATCTAGTACACTGCCTCATTTGGGATGTACCTTACCTGACACCTGCAGCAGTTAGAAAGACCTCAAAGGTACCTCACCAAGAGGATAAAGGGTCTCAAATATATGTCATATGCTGCCTGGCTGTAGACACCCAAGCTGAATGCAGTCACATGCTGCCTACACAGAGGTGTTATATGCCTGTTGTACAAGGCCATGTCCAACACAGGAGTAATGGACATGCTCCACCCCAGAAAACCCAAAGCCATCGGAGCTGTGAGAGTGAGAGATGTCATCCTCAACACATAATGAAATAGGATGTGCTGGAGGGACAGATACATAACCCAGAGGCTCCCTACACCCTGGAACAGAATTCCACTCCATGTTAGGCAGAGCCCCTCACTGACACTCTTCAACAGGAATCTTGCCAAGTGGATGGATGATCATAGATGTACACTGGGGGTCTTCACTGTGTCACGTCCAGACAGAGGCACCGTAAAGTAAATCATAAATGGCCATAATATTCACATAGCAAGGGGTGGCGAAAGCCACACACACTCTGGCTAGGCTTATAAACACCCTAGGGTGGATAGCCTAGTATGAACCTATGAACCTATGAAGATACAAATTGAACAGGACACTAAGGATAATCACAAGGCTGTCTCAAATGATGGTAGGAACCTTGTTGGGAATTCATGGATATGCTCTGAATCACTCAAATATTACAAACAACATACCAAACACACACACATATTGCCAACATACGACCTGACAGGTGCAGTGCAAACCCCTCGAATGCAAAATATCTATCCCAGCAGACTGCTGGCCCCCTGACATTGCAGATGCTGAGGTAACAGCCAGCATCTACAAAGCAAAACATACAGCAGCAATGGTATGAGATGGTGTCCTGGGCTGAGTCCAACATGGACTCCAAGAAGAATGGAATGTCAAATCATACTACTGCTCAATGTCAGCCTTACCACAGGATATGTACCCAAAGAGCAGTGTACAACAACAGTGGTCCTTCCCAACAAAGGTGTTGCCTGAATGGATACTGCAAACCACCACCCCAGAATCCTGACAAGCTTGGTCTGCACAGCTATGGAAAGGATCAGCATGTACCGCAGACATAAAGATATTGGGGACCTACTGACACCGGACCCTACCCAGTGTGGCTTTCTTAAGTGCAGATGCTGCCCCTTAAACATGTTTGACTCATTTGAAACAGTCATTAAGGTCATTGATGAGGGCAATGTGGTCCACACAGTGTAGCTGGACCTTGCAAAGGCTTCCATACAATACCCCACGTGTTCATTATAGATAGGCTCACCAGCTTAAATATAAACCCCTATGTCAGTAGAGGGGTTGCAAACCAGACCAAGGACAGAACTGACATGGTCAGACATGCTGCAGCCATGTCAGACTACAAACCAGATATAACTGGCATCCCACAAGGCTTGGTCCTGGGACCTCCCTCATTTGGTATATATGTCCCATAGGTACAGGACAACATGGAAGGACAGTGTCTGAACATGTTTGCAGAGGACTAAAAACTGGCCACCATATCTGACCCTCTAGCTGACACAAACATCCCACAAAAGGGCCACATAGAAACAGACAACTGGTGCCATAGCCATGTCAGCAAGCTAATTGCAGAAAAGTGTATAGTCAACCCCTGTGGATATACAGTAAGTGCCCACCAATTACCACATAGGTGTTAACCCATTAAGTACTTAACATGTAATGAGAGACCTGGGACACAAGATGATAGATATCCTGCATTGGACAAACATGTGGCTGTAGTGGTTACAGAAACATACCATATACCCACCTACCATGAAGGTTGTCAGATCTAGATAAGGGGAGGTCATTGTGGCTCTGCAGTCATCCTTCATCAGCGTTACAGTTGACTACAATAGCCCCTGTGGGATGTACCTCAGCAGACACCTCCAACAACTGAAAAGTCCCCAAAAGTACCTCACCAGGAGTATCAAAGAGCTTGAACAGATGCCATGTGTTGCCTGATTAAAAAAACTGCAGCTCCACACACTGCCATACTGCCCACCCAGAGGCAAGCTGTGCCTGATGTATAAAGCCATGTCCAAGCTGGAATCAATGAACATGCTGCACCTTGTACAATCTGAATGGCAGTGAGCTATGCACATGAGAGACCTGAACCCCAGCACTGACATACATAGGACAAGCTGTACTGAATGATCCATAACACAGAAGCCACCCCCACTCATGAGTAAACTCCCAGTACAGGTTAGCCAGAGAGTTACTCATCGACTCTCCTCAAGAGGAATCTTGATGAGTGGATGGGAGATGGTAGGTTTACCCTGGGTATCACTGTTATGTCATGGGTAGATGGAGGCACAGTATACTAACCATGACATATGTCATGGCAAACTCCACCTACAATGTGTGTTGAAGGATAAACACACTCTCCGACTAGCATTAGAAATGGCCTAGGGCACATCGCTAGTGTTTGCCAATGTACACCTATGTTGTGGAATACACTACCAATGTTGGACAATCCTGGTTTAAGTAGTTCATATCTGAACATAATGCAACATGGTCAGATGTGCACAACTGGCCCCTAACCAGGCTGTTGTGCTTACTATGAAAATGTAAAGCAGTGATAGGACTAAAGGCCAAGATACTGTCCACCGTAGTGAAAGTACTGAACCAGTACACTATACGGTACTACAGTGTTAGGTCAGAATAAAAGGATGTTGACAACTGTATGCAAAGTATCCCATGCAAACCCTGCAGGCAGAGTATAATCCCTGTTGTGTTCAGACACAAAGCAGTTGGACAGTAACTACACAACATGACACACAACGCACAACTATAAACGTGAGATATTGTTGAAGTTCACACTCATCCACAAATGTGGTGGGCTGCAGAGTTCAACATATGGAAAGCTCACACTGGGCATGCCCGCACACTTTGAGAAATGAGACATATGTCAGACAACATGCCATGGGAAGCCTGAACTGGGCATGCTCACACACTTCGGCAAAATCTCAGTTTAGCATTTGGCCACACATATCTGGTATTTGTACGTGTAATTCCAGGAACCAACCACATTACAGCAATCTGCCCAGTGCACACAGTTAAATGACTACAGAGACATACGTGATATAGTGGATCCCTCCCATATTCAAACATCTTCCACAGATACACAAGTTGTTCATAGAAATAGGGAATGCTATGGCAATAAAAACCTGCAAACAGTCTATCAGCAACAAATATTGTGCATCTGACAATTAAACATATGGATGTAGAGGTCAACACTAGGCTGTTTTCCCTAGGGAATGACAGCTTAGCCAGAGTGTGCTTGACGTCTGCCTCCCCAGTATAGTAGGCTACTGTGCCACTGTAAAGTAGGTCACATAAGGCACCGTGTGAGGCTAGTGTGCTGTGCCTCTGTCAAGCAGGGACACAGTGGAGATCCCAGGGGTTGAATTTGCTAAACCACATCCATGTTGTTTGTGTGTGCTGGAAGAGGGTTGCTGAGGACCTCTAACAGTACGTGGGCATCAATAACAGACTGTGGGGAGCCTTATCTGCATTGTCTAGACAATTTCACTGTCAAAACTTTGTCGTGATGATTATGAGGGATTGAAGTGTTGTGCCAGTACTGTTCAGAGATGTCCTCCCTCTGTGGGCTACTGCTCTGCAATGTATTAGCTCACTCTGTCTGTTGGACAGCTCATATATGGCTGGTGTACACCTGACAGGTGTCCTGTTGTGGATCAGTCATGGGTATATTTGGGATAGCATGATCAATGCAAACCTTCCACATGCTCATAGAATGCAATCGTCAAGGAATATGCAGAGTGGCCTGTATACTCCCCCAGCATGGGTCCTTTGAAGTCTTCCACCCCAGTCTTCCCAAGTGTAAAGTCTGCTTTTGATAAATACACTTTGTTTGCAGTGACAACCTTGCCTGGGATTGGGGATGGGATATGGATGTCCAGGGAAAGGTGGGTATGGCCACATATCAACAATGGTGGTCTATCTCTGGTGTGGAACAGTGAGTACCCATGTTGTAGATGGTCAGGTGAAATATGTATTCCCCCTTGTGGCTATGGTGAGTGGTCCTGCCATAGCACATGGACTCACAAATTGTAGTGGCTGTAGGGTAATGTTGTAGAGGCCTGAGTAGTTCCCACACACAACATACCTGTACCTGACGTTAACAACTGGAATGGTGTATGTGAACACCTGCATATCTTGGCACTGTTCCCAGGAAAGCAAAGTGTGTCTAATGGATGTGGGAGGGGTGGTCCAAACTGGTTGTGTTGTGTGTTACAGGTCCTGTGGTCATGAAGCATGGTATAGAACATAACCTGCCAGTGCGATGTGCATAACTGGCCCTGAAGTAGGTGGCTGCAAATGCATATATATGCTATCCCCCACCTGACAGGTAGCACTAGATGTACATACCTCTGTAGAAATAATGATGTCAGAACCCTATAAATACTGCAGGTGCAGAACAGATGCCCAGTAATTTGGATAGTGCGCTCTGCTAATGCGTCTCCCTCAAGTGTCATAATATAGTTAGGTAGGGGTTTGAATCCTGCAAATGCTCAGTGTGTGTGTGTGTGTGTGTGTGTGTGTGTGTGTGTGTGTGCAAGTCTGTGTGAGGGAAATGTCCCTTTTGGCAACTGGAAAAACACAGTACAGGATGCACATTCCCCTTTCTAAACACTGATGATGTCAGCACCCTATGAGTACAGCAGGAGAAGGGAAACCTCCCAGTAATGCGAATAGTGTGCTCTGCTAATGTGTCCGTCTTGAGTGTCATAACATAGTTAGGTAGGGGTTTGAATCCTACAAATGCACAGTGTGTGTGTGGAGGGGGGTTAGTGTGTGTGCAATTCTGTATGAAAGCAATGTCCCTTTTGGCAACTAGGAGAACAGACTACAGGATACACATTCCCCTTTCTAAACACTGATGATGTCAACACCCTATAAGTACAGCAGGAGAAGGGAAACCTCCCAGTAATGCGAATAGTGCGCTCTGCTAATGCATCCGTCTCGAGTGTCATAACATAGGTAGGGGTTTGAATCCTGCAAATGTGCAGTGTGTGTGGAGGGGGTTAGTGTGTGTATGTGCAATTCTGTATGAAAGAAATGTCCCTTTTGACAACTAGGAGAACACACTACAGGATGCACATTCCTCTTTCTAAACACTGCTGATGTCAGCACCCTATAAGTACAGCAGGAAAAGGGAAACTTCCTAGTAATGCGAATAGCACGCTCCGCTAAAGCGTCTGTCTCACGTGTCATAACATAGTTAGGTAGGGGTTTGAATCCTGCAAATGCTCAGTGTGTGTAGAGAGGGGTTAGTGTGTGTGCAATTTTGTATGAAACAAATGTCCCTTTTGGCAACTAGGAGAACACACTACAGGATGCACATTCCTCTTTCTAAACACTGCTGATGTCAGCACCCTATAAGTACAGCAGGAGAAGGGAAGCCTCTCAGTAATGCAAATAGCACGCTCTGCTAATGTGTCCATCTCGAGTGTCATAACCTAGTTAGATAGGGGTTTGAATCCTGCAAATGGCAAGTGTGTGGGTGAGGGGGGTTAGTGTGTGTGCAATTCTGTGTGAGGGAAATGTCCCTTTTGGCAAGTAGGAGAACACACGTCAGGATGCACATTCCTCTTCTAAACACTGATAATGTCAGCACCCTGTAAGTACAGCAGGAGAAGGGGAACCTCCCAGTAATGCGAATAGCGTGCTCTGCTAATGCATCTGTCTTGAGTGTCATAACATAGGTAGAGTTTTGAATCCTGCAAATGGCAAGTGTGTTTGTGTGTGTGTGGGGGGGTGGAAGTAGGGTGTGTGCAATTACATGTGTGAGAAAACTGACCCTTTTGCCAACCAGTACAACACACCAGCTGCTGCATATACCAATCTCTACACCGAGATGATGTGAGCACCCTACAAGTACAGCGGAAGAGGCCAAATCTCCCAGTAATGCAAATAGCATGCTCTGCTACTGCGTTTCTCAATACTGTCATAGCACAGTTAGTTATGGCTTTGAATACCACACATGCCACATGTGTTTTTGTCACACAGAATGCCCATGTGTGTGGGTTGTTGTTCACAATAATGCATGACATTGATTAAACCAGTAATGGCAATGGACACAGATGATGTATGTGTGTGCCAAATACACATGTACCTGTGACCTTCAATAGTTCCCATGGGTCATACTAGCCTGTGCCACATGCTCAGAGAGCCCTTCTATGTTCCCTATCATGTAGTCCAGGGAGGTACATCACAGGTCAGCCATAGTGGCATGGACAATGACTGAGTCATATGTGTCCATGCCTCTGACTGACCTGTATGCTTGTGTCATGTGGTGAACCATAGTGCCCCACGGGCATATCACTGTGACCTTAACCTTGTCCAGCCTGGTGAGCGTGACCTCACTGTACCAGACAATAAAGGTACCTAACACAACTGTAGCAGGTGTGTTGTCTAGCCGTACAGGCTGTGACTGTTTGGCACACAGGATTTGTGTGCTATGTGTTGCATGTGCTGTGTTCTGGCTTAATGTATGCCTGTGTGCCAGCTGCAGAGGTGTCTGCTGCTCAGGCAGGATGCTATTCTGAGGCTCCATGAATGGCCCAGTGTGTTCACGTGTTTGGATTGCTGTCAGTGTAGGTCTACATCAGACTGGTATTGTAGACACTATAGTATTTCATGCCACCTGACAGGTTATGCCAGTACTGGGTTCGGAGTGCTTAGTCCCCAGTTTGGCTATGTGGTTGCATCTCATACATGTGTTGTACGTCCATGTGTAGGGGAGAGGGTTGACTGTGTACATGTGGCAGCTGTGACATTGCCACATGACCCACATATACCACAACTGTACCATAGAGGTGACTGACAAGTGACCTTTGTGCATGCTACCATAGTATTGTGATTGCCATGGTGATTAACAGCACATAGGGCCAATGGGGAACAAGGTACATAGGTTCATAGGTTCATACTAGGCTATCTGCCCTAGGGCATTTATAAGCCTAGCTAGAATGTGGTTGGCTTTCGACACCCATTTTAAATTAATTTGCCATGCCCTTTTCCGAGGTTAGTATACTGTGCCTCTGTCTAACAGTGACACAAACGTGATACCCTGGGTAAACCTACAATCTCCCATCCACTCATCAAGATTCCTCTTGAAGAGAGTCAATGAGGGACTCTGCCTAACCCGGACTGGGATTGTATTCCAGAGTGAAGGGGGCCTCTGGGTTATGAATCTGTCCCTCCAGCATGTCCTATTTATTCAGTGCTGAGGTTCAAGTCTCTCGAGCGCGTAGCTCGATGGGATTTGGATATTCTGAGGTGCAGCATGTCCATTAATTCCGAGTTGGACATGGCTTTATACGTCAGGCACAGATCGCCTCTGAACAGGCAGTATGCCACTGAGTAGAGCTGGAGCTTCTATAACCGGGCAGCATATGGCATCTGTTTGAGCCCTTTGATCCTCTTGGTGAGGTACTTTTGGGGTCTTTCCAGTTGCTGCATGTGTCTGGTAAGGTACATTCCAACAGGGGCATTGTACTCAATTATGGGCCTGCTGAGGGATGAGTAAAGAGGCACAATGACCTTCCCTGATCTAGATGTGAATCCCTTCATGATGAGGTGGGCTATATAAAATGATTTTCCAACCACTGTGGCCACGTGGTTGTCAAATGAGAGATTGTTATCCACTTGGGTCCCCAGGTCCCTAATTACTTATTTTGTACTCAATGGATTACCACCTATGTGGTAATTTGTGGGCACTTTGTTTTTGCCAAAGGGGATGACTATACACTGTTTGGCATTTAGCTTGAGGCCATGGCTCTGGCACTAGTTGTCTGTTTCTATGAGGCCCTTTTGAAGGATGCTTGTTTCGGCTGGAGAGTCGATTATGGCGCCCAGTTTGCAGTCATCTGCGAACATGGTCAGCCACAGTCCTTCCGTGTTGGCCTGTACCTCTGAGAAATATATACCGAACAAGAGAGGTCCCAGGACTGAGCCTTGTGGGACACCACTTGTAACTGTTTTGGAGTCTGACATGGTTCCAGCAATTCTAACCATGTGGGTTCTGTCCTTGAGCCAATTTGCAATCCATCTAGTGACATAGGGGTTGATATTTAAGCTGGTGAGCTTCTCTATATTGCCCACGTGGGGTA
Source organism: Protopterus annectens (assembly GCF_019279795.1). Lineage (NCBI taxonomy): Eukaryota > Metazoa > Chordata > Ceratodontiformes > Protopteridae > Protopterus > Protopterus annectens. The sequence continues at coordinate 346,550,398 of NC_056742.1, forward strand.
TTGTATTGAAGGCTTTTGTGAGGTCCAGGTAGGCTGTGTGGACCACCTTCCCCTCGTTAATGGCCTTGGTGACTGTTTCAAAGAGATCAACCAGGTTTAAGAGGCAGGATCTGCCCTTAACAAAGCCGAACTGGGTAGGACCCAGTGTCTGTAGGTCCCCAATATCTTTATTTATGAGGTCCATGATGATCCTTTCCATAGCTTTGCAGACCAAGATAGTCAGGCCTATGGGGCAATAGTTTCCAGGATCCGTTGGGCAACAGCTTTATGGAGAGGGACCACTGTTGCTGTACACTACTCTTTGAGCACATATCCTGTAGTAAGGCTGAGATCGAACAGTAGTTTTATGTTTGGGTTTAGCACTTCTTGGAGTTCATGTAGGACACAGCCCGGGACACTGTCTGATCCCATTGATGCTGTGTTTTTTGCTTTGGAGAGGGCGGCTCTTACCTGAGCATCTGAGATGTCAGGGGGGCAGCACTCTGTTGGGATAGATATTTGCCCTTTTGGTGTGGAGGGGGGGAGACGTTTGTGCTGAACCTGTCAGCTAGGATGTTGGCAATGTCTGTGGGTTAGGTGCTTCTTTTGTCATTTGGGACTAATTCTGAACATATCTGGGAATTACCACCCAAGTTCCTAACATAACTAAAGAAAGACTTGTGATTATCCTTAGTGTCCTGTGCAATTTCCTCTCGAAGCTGGCCTTAGACAATTTTATGAGTGCCCGTAGTTGTTTGCTAATACTGATCAGTGATGCCTTCCCTTTTTGGGAATTTGCTCTATCATTTAGTAGCTTCCTCCTTCTATTGTATAGTTTGTTTATGGCTGGGGTCCACCAGACAGGATGTCTGCCTTTAGAGGATCGGGTCTTGGTTTTATTTGGGTGTAGTGTCTGTGATTAGTTAGCACTGGCATATATGACTGCTCACATGGACAAATGCCAGGTAAGTCATATGCAATGTGTCACGGGCAACGTACATGTGAACAGGACAAACAATGACGTTCTGTCAAGTGAGACATGGACATACATATAGTAAGCTATGCAGATGTCACTAGGAGTCCACAGAAGCTCTGTAACTGTGCATTGCAGGTGGGATCAGTGTTCCAGGGTAACTGCAAGCAAACATGCATGCAAACAAAGCTACAGTAAGCAGGGCTGCCTGTAGTCCATTGTACAACAAACAAGCTGTACCACTTCCACTAGGTAACAGTGCAAATATGCAGGCACTATACACATGTACATGGAAATCCACAGGTCAGATGGCTAGGGTCCAGTCTCAGTGCACACAAGTGTACAGACCATGTACCGTCAGGATGTACAATAACTGGATGGAAACCCAGGTGCTCATACCTGCAGTAATACACATGTCAAATAACAGACACTGAGCCTTCACTCAGTGGTTCCATACTTAGTAGGATGTATGCTACCTGGCCTGCCACCACAGTATCCCTGACATGTATGAAGACTCCCCCTCCTGTGACAGTTAGTTTTGTGTGTTGGGGCTGTCTAGCATGGTATGACATGTGAGCTTGCAGTGCTAGGGTGCTCCTGTGTGTCCTGTACCAGTCGTGTAGTACTGCACACATATCAACATCCTCATACATCTGCATTGCAGAGTCCAGTGTGGGCAACATGCCACATGCAGTTTACATGTCCATCATTGCGTATCAATACTTTCATTACCTTATCCCCTGTGCTACCTATGTATGTAGCCTTCTGTTGACATCCTTACCCACCAGTATGTCAACATGTGCAGATGATACACTATGGTACTTACCATGGGTGTAGACAACACTACATGCCAATCATACCCTTACTGCAGCAGGCATGCTGGGATATACCCACAATTATATCAGCACACAGTACTGTTAACAACATGATACTATTACTACACATCTATGTAGTCACCCTGTGCATCAGCAACATGTTAACCTGTACCTGCACTGATGTTACAGATTGCAGGAGGTGGCACAGTTTCATCATATGCACAGGGTGTGAACTTGGTATGCCTGAGTCAGCCACCAATACCACCAATTGACATGTATGTGTATGTGTGTTGGTGAGGGACAGCAGTACAAGGTGGGGCAATGTTGATGCAGTGTGTGCGTGTATGCGGTAGCCCTAGGTGTTGTCAATTTGCATGTGTTTATGGATGCACACAGTTCCACCTCATGGCTGCCATATACTGGTGTTTGTGGACAGCCACAGACTGTACCTGCCAGGTCATACAGATCAGTGTCTCTGGCCACGGACATGGTACCTGTGCCTTGCAGGGGTGCTACGGACCGTATCCAGTACCAACCCAGACTGGGTACTGTCATCAGAAGCAGGTGTTCATTGACTGGACACACATCCCTGTCGGGCCTGGCCAGAGCCATGTGCACGTGGTCTCCTGGGGCGGTCTGATGACAGCACAGACCCAGCATTGCTTGGGCTGCTGCTGGCACTATGGGGGCGGCCGCGGCCTTGTTGTCATCCACGACGACTGCCAGCTGCTGCTGTTGCTGGCATACGCCCACGTCAATGCCTCAACTGTACACCATCGCCCTGGCTCATGGACATGTAGTTGTGGAACCGGCTAATGTGTCCCCAAAAGTCTGTCTATGACGTCGGTGAAATTACGGATGGCAGCCGCAATGTCACGCATACTATCAGTCATGGCTGTGCGACATGCTGTCAGCTCCCTCAGACCCTGTCTGGTGTACTGTTCCATATGTGACTGTGCCTGCATGACAGCCCGAAACATAGCTGAGGTTGTAAGACCTCTGTGGGCACATCTGACAGGGGCAGTACGCCCACGGATGCTCCCACGAGAACCCCTGGACATCTGTTTGTGTGGTACCATCTCAGGGCCATGCCCATGGCTGCTGTGTGGGGATGCATGTGCCACAGATACCACATTACCCTGGTCAATGCCCACTGTATCCTGTCCATCACCTAGGGACATTGGTGACAAAGGGTGTATTGGCAGGATAACTGTGCGCATTGATGGGGTTGACAGCTGTGTACCGTCAATTGGCTGACCAATGATGGACCCTGGCATACCTTCCTGTGCCATTACACAGATGTCATCATTATCAGTACCCATGGCACCTGATTTAGGTTCCCTGCTGCATGACACCAGAGCAGCACCAGAACCTGTGGGAGGGGAAACAGGAAACACAGTTTACAATGTCTACACAATATTACCAGTGATGCACACATCCACATATGCACAGGTCCACACATGCACACATGCACAGATGCAAACATGTACACATGCACACATGCACACAGTTGCACACATGCACACATGCACACAGTTGCACAGTTGCACACTACTCAGTATGCGAGATATCAACACACAGACACAGACACACCTGCATGCATACACAGAGCACTATTCAGTGAGCCTAATATTACTATTACTATCAAGACTATTAAAGGTATTGTTAATACACACTCATCAGCATGGATAGGCTGCATTGCTGTTACACTGGAGGGACCTGCAGAAGTGAGGAAACTAATGTCAGTGGGCACAACTGTGCCATTGTTACTGAGTATGATACAGGTCAGTAGTACAACAGTCGCCTTTCACAGGTCAGCTGTTGATATTGAGAATATCACACTTGCACATTAAATACTATGATGACAGCTACAAAACAAGGACACACCTCACACATGCATTAACTACCAGTGTACACAACAGTCAACTATACATATGGCATATTACCTGCACGCTCATAGTCTTGCTGCTGCGTGGCTCCAGCCTCCATCATAATGCATGTCTGCTGCTGTTGTTGTTGGCGGGCTGGAGCCACAACACTTATGAGTAGTCCCTCCAGTCTGGTGAGTGGGGGATGTGTAGCCACCCCACCACCTGTGGCAACCTGTTGCCTGTGGATATCCGACGCACGCTGATGGACATTTCTGATTAAATTACTGCAGTGATGTTGTACCTGCTCATATGTCCTATTATGCATGCCTATGTCATTTACCCGATGGACCAGGTCTTGCCACAGTGCAGCCCTCTCCTGCTGATTCTGGCTGGTGCGGGAAAAGAGTATTGCATAATCCCACACCAGGCTCTGGTGTATCTCCTCATCCTCAGCTGCTGAGTAAGCTGGATCATGCTGGTGAGCCATAGTCCTGTAAAAGGAAATAGGATATCAGCTAAACATGTCAGCAGAATTTGGCACACATACTACACATGCTACTCGACTGTTGTGATACAACATATCTCACATATATAGCATCTGTCTGTCTATTGGTGGATACACATGTAAATGGCCAGGTATCCGTGCTCAGCCAACAACTGTGCAACAGTACCTGGCACACTTCATATGACATACTACCAAACCCCAGCAGTCAGAACACTGATTCAGGTCCAAAGCACCTCCTCACTCTGGGGGTTTGTATCAAGGTACTGTATGGGGTACATCAACAACTACTGTGAGCTGACCACAAACTAATTGCTCTGGATATACATATCCCACCTCCACCACCAGCACAAATGACTATAGTGAATAACATTTCAAATGCAAACGTTACACTTTGTAACAGTGACATGGTATCCTTTCAGCCCACTGGGCCAATGGAAGACACAACCCACAATGCTGACCCCTTCACAAATTATTTCTATGCATGGACCATGCAATCCCATTCAAGAGCAAGACACTCCCCACAAAGGGACAGCATCCTGTCTGGTGGACCCCAGCCATAGACAGATTGTATAACAAAAGACAGAAGCTACTGCAAGACAGAGCATAATTCCATAAAGGGAAGGCATGTCTGATCAGCACTAGTAAGGAGCTATTTTCTCACATGCAAACATCCATGGGCAACTTTGAGAGGGAAATCGACAGGGACACTACAGATAACCACAAGGCCTTCTTCAGTTATGTTAGCAACCTGGTCAGAAACCCTCCACTATGCTCATAGTTAGTACACAACAACAAATAATTCCCTGAATCCACAGATATTGGCAACATTGTGGCAGACAGGTTCAGTGCAGGTTTCCCCCTCCCTCTCCCACAAAATAAGACATAGTTATCCCAGCTGACTGTAACCTCCTTGTCATCACAGTTGTCCAGGTGAGAGCCGCCCTCAGGAAAGCACAATACACAACATGAATGGGACCTGATGGTATCCCCGGTTGTATGCTACATGAACTCCAAGAGGAGCTAAGCACACATATAGAAGTGCTATGTAACACTAGCCTGACTACAAGATATATATCTGTACACTGGCGCACAGCAGCAGTGGTTCCACTACACAAAGGAGGCACGTCTACATACCACTACAATACAACACATTACAATACAATATGCTATTGCCCCTGGGACTACAGCAGCATACTGTTCTGCTACCCTGACCATTATGACATGCGATGTGATGGTACTTGCTGCTGTCAAACAGTTACACAGGGTGACTCATATGGCATATTACCTATCTGACTAACATTCAGCAGGGATATGTGTGACATGTACTCATGGGGAGTCTTGCTTCTTAACGCTGTGTGGTATATTGCAGGGTATGTCTTATCTGTGGGTAGGAACCTGTGTCTCCACCATGTGCTCTCTATTGCAGTGTCACGGATGACACAGCAGTCATTTAGGTTGTGGATGGTGTGAGGTGTTACTATGGTTGTTGGACATCTGTCATGGGTGTGACTTCAGTATGTAAATCCAGGAGTTGTAACCTCTATGTGGATAGTATGTGTGTACGCTGTGGTGTTGTCAGTCACTGTGCATTGGTAATGTGTTTGAGTGCATTGTCACAGTGTTGTACATGTCACTGTGTCCTTCTCCATATCTGTAGCTGTCATGTGAGGTACATACCGTGGCAGCCATTATGTGGTGTGGAGGGGTACACTGACCTACATGTCCGTAGCTGACACACCATGTCTGGTGACACATACCATGTGCAGGTATTCCAGGAACAGTGTGCCACTGTGAATATCATTGGGGGGACTATTGTACACATTTATGACCCTGTTCACCCCTGACACATGCAGTGGTGGGCAGCCAATCACATATCTAGTGGTTACTGGTGTAGGTGATTTGAAATGGGGTATGGTACTCCAGTTTTGACACTGATGTTCACTCCATGCCTTTGTCACCAGGCACCTGTTGCAATACATCTGTACACATGTGCACATGTGCCTCACTCAGAATATATATACATCTCTCTCTCTCTCTCTCTCTCTCTATATATATATATATATATATATATATATATATATATATATATATATATATATATATATATATATATATATATATATGTATATATATATATATATATATATATATATATATATATATATATATATATATATGTCTGTATACATATACACATATATATATTGATGTACATATATTGCTATAGATATGGAGGGGGTATGACAGAGGGGTGAGAGTGACAGAGGGGTGGGACAGGGGAGTGTGAGATCGTCATGTACAGTCATACCTGTAGATAGTCAGATCTGTCTGTCTATGTATATGTATCTACATATATCTATATCTGTATGTGTGTATTACATATATATGTTTGTACATATTCTATCTATCTGCATCTGTCTATGTATTCCTACATCTCTCTCTATGTATGTATACATATATGCATATTTTATATATATATATATATATATATATATATATATATATATATATATATATATACATACATATATTGACATACATACGTATCCATATGATAGGTATATCAACATGTTTGTTTACAAAGCTGTATACACACACTAACATACTGCTACACATACATAACTCTGAAACCTACTTTGTACATTGCACTACAACCTACATTCAACCTGCAGTGATATGTGCACATAGATGTTCTCACATATAAATGTATGTACAGCCTTCACTGATAGTTGCTGTATGTCCCCTGCCCTTTGCACATCTTCATATACATATGGATACAGACCAATGACACATATGAAGGGTTCACAGTATGTAGACTTTTATAGTATTACTTTACATTACCTGTGTTTGTCACAGCTGCTTGTGTTGCCGTCTGGTTTTGTGTCCTGCTGCTCCACTTGCCAGTTGTCAGCTTTCAGGTGGTTGTTGCTGACCAGTTTTGTTTGATATATGTTTAATTGTTTTTCTCTGTCTCTCTCTCTCCTTACCTCCACAGGGTGCAATGAAAGTATTGCATGTGTGGACTGGGAGTACAGCATGCTTTTGTAGGTATCTGCATATGTCCATGTGATGGCCTCTGCACCAATTGTTAGCCAGCATTTGCTAATTGCATGCAGCCAGTTGTGTACTGATTGCAGTTCTCACTGTGATTTCAGGACAGTGCTATGTGAGATAGGCGTAGCCCTTTCAGATTTCAAGGGCAGGGACCATGCTGGTATGCTGTGGACACTGTTCTATGAGTGTAAAGGTTAGTGTCTCTCTCATATTTCTGTTGTAGATTAATATTTCTCCATTCATTTCTCCAGTTTCCTGTACTAAGTGTGTATGTACACTGACACCTAAGACTACTACTACTGTTAATATGGGTATGTGCGCTTTCCTGTGGGACATGTGGTGTAACTGGTGTATAGCAGTGGCTCGTGCACTTTGTTGCTATGGTTTCAATATTTGCCCTTTACAGTCACTACTTGTATGCCTGCTAGGTGTCTTGACTGTAGTGTGTTGCTGTGGCTTTCCTATTTTCCATGTACATTCACACCTTGGAATGCTTGCTATATCTGCTAGGGTGTTACTGCATGCAGTGTGGTCTGGCCATGGTGTGGGGCTTGACATCTATTAGGGTATTTGAGTATGCTGCTGAGCAGGCCCCAGAGACTCTCAGGTGCATCTGTTATCTGCCTCATGGAATGGTACATATCAGTGGGGTACACCCATTAAATTGTCTGGTATTCTGCAGTTGTGACTGTGGGATAGCATGAGTATATGTATTACTACACTATTTCTGCCGTTCAAGTGGTGCATACTTTCAGGACTTCATAGTTACCATTACATGTGTTGTAACACCTTTCTGCCTACTGTTTGTACATTTCACATGGAGTCTGTGGGGCATCCCTGTAACTCAGTCACTGTTGCTATGTCTAGGCTCTTAACTATTCAAATATGTCAGTGTCAGACCTCTCAAGTGTACAGATATTTGCAGGTTGTCCACATTTCTGCCTCATATTTTGGTCAATATCTCATGAATAGCTCTTTCTGGCAAATCACTCTGGGCTCAAGTCAGAATATAGTGAGAAACATTTAAGTTTCAGACTTCATGCCCTTCCAAACATCCAACAAAATGCGGAACCTGTTAATCTCTGAACTGTCTAAGTTTGTTGTAACATTATTTGGAATGTGTCCCTGTTTTTGGCCCTTTGCTCCACATATTTTACTACTTGGTCCGGATGTGTTCCTGTAAGAGGTTGTGGGGTATGGGCAGTGATTATCCTGCTCTGAGTATGTGTGTGGCTTGCAAAGTGCTACAGTGACATTATTAACTACTAGCTACCAACTAGCATGGCTGTTTCTGTTTGCACACTACTATTATAAAAATCCTTGTCTGAAGAAGCGTATCAGAGGATACGCGAAAGCGCTCACCTTCTGTTTATTTCTTTCAATAAATTGTTTTACTTTATTTAATAACGTGGAGAGTCCGAAGTTTTTGTATTTCACTTTTTATTATAAAAATCCACTAGATTTGACAGTAAATATACATGACATGCTTTGTGTACTACACATCCTATATTCCCTTTACATTCATTCCTACTATTACATGATATATTTATTGTAGCTGAATGTTCTTATATAACAGTCATGGCTTAGTGGTAAGTCATGCAGACTAGTGTTGCCAAGGTCCTGGGTTCGGGACTGACAGTGGGATTTTATTTTGCTTTTGAACAGACTACAGGACCTGTCATTCAGAGTGACTAAGGCACTTTTAAACAGTTGTAACCGGGTTAGCGCTGGTTTGCGCGGAGCTCCCACATGCGCACTGGCGGTCAGCTCCGCGCTCACCTGCTTACAACTGCTTAAAAGCGTTTACTCTTGCGCACACCCGCACTATTTTCTTTGAAATAAATGAAAATGGGGAGACAGGAAAGTGGTGAAAAAGGGGTCACAAAGAGGGTAAGACAGTAGGGAAACAAGCTTGGGTTTTGCAGGAGGGATGTAGGTAAGGCCCATAGCTGCCCATTTCTTCATCAGCAACAGCTGTGCATATGCTTGTAATTTGGTGTGACATTTGAAACCTTCCACCCCTGAGAGAGGTGTAAGGACAACAATAATACTTGTTGTACAGCCAATTGTAATTGACAGTTTCCATGTCCAGCAGACATGCGTGCGAAATGGGCAGCTTTGTATGGGGCATAATTTTTTTGTGGGTACAGAGTGCCCTTTTTTTTTCAGGTGAGAGTGGTATGTCAGGTAAAGGAAGTCAGTATAGCTGGGAAGGTAGGTTGGATAGGTCAACAGACAAGACAAACAAGACGCATACAGGGGCGGTGTATGACACGTGTGGGGAGGTTACACAATTGACGGGAGGGATGTTTGGATATCCAGAGCCCATGAGCCCACAGATGGCAACAGTGGAACTGATATCCCCACCCATGGGCAGTTGCCACTGTGCCTTCACTGCCTAGATGGGGCTGTGCTGCTGGCTGTGTAGGCTGGGCAGCAGGCATGCCCATTAGTTGGGCCACCTGTGCCTCAAGCTGGCGTAGGGGCCCAAGAACAGCTTCCTGGATCTCCCTACACACCACACTCTGGACGCTACGGAGGGTGAGTGGTGGTTCTCCTCCGGCCACACTTGCAGAGGGGGGACGAGCCCCATCCCCTGCAGCACTTCCACCCACAGGTGGCACAGAGCCACCGGAGGAGGGTCCAGACTGGGCACTACTGCCAGGTGCACTTGCCAGCTGAGGTGGGAGAGGTGGGTCCGCTGGAACCTGCCTTCCCTGTCGTCCTATGTTTTGCATTATGTCATAACAGTTTGGGTTAGTAACATACAATACCATTCACAATTAGTTTTAACAGCATGCATTAGTATTCCCATTAACCAAACACCCAGATATTCAAACCATTGAACAGCAATACACAGTCCAACAACATGCAGGGTTGATTGATGGCAACAGGCCATCAGGTTTGGATGTATGAACAGGGCAGATGCATCAACGTACATGCAAATATGTATGACCCAACAGGACAAATGTCCAGGGGTGTTAATTGTGATTGCACATACCAATTTCACGTGGAATGGATTATATGTGGTTATAGGGTAGGGTGAAGAAAATATAATTAACACCTTCAAATACCAATACATATGCTGTACATTTCTAATAGCTGCAGATATATACACACTACAGTTCTACCTACAGTTTCCTATGTGATAACTACTTCAAGTTGGTGATAGGAATGTTACTGCTACATCAATATACATTTTCATTTTTATTCATACACGTTCATATCTGGCTCTGTTCAGCTACATCATCCTGCTACATTTGCTTTATATAGCTATAGATAACTGTGGATGTTTGGTATTTCAGACAATCATACTATCTGCATATTGCAGACTGAGAGCAACATATCCAGATTTTGGGATACACATTCCAGCTGCAGGAACATTTTGAACACATTTCACAGTTTGGTTCTGCTTGTCACATTCATGTCATTCTGTACTGATTGCAGTATACTTTATTCAGGAGTTATTGCTACTTTATTGGTGGATTCATAACTCTTTCTCACACTCTCTCACTTGTTTTATTTTTACAATTTAGGATGGTACTTACTTCTAGGCTTTATTGACATGTTTTACCTGTAGTTATTACAATCCTTTCCAACAGTCTCACTTCTGTCATGTTTCAGTATTTCAACAGGGATATATTTCACATATGCGTTTTGCTCATCTTCTGCAGCTGTACTTCTCAGCCTGCTGCAGGTTGTGTACTGTTATATTACAGGTGGGACATCTTTATTTCAGACTTTATTTCAGACATTTTCATTTTTCTGTTTGGATTACAGACTGCAACATACTTTTGTAATCAAGCAATACTTGCAAACACTCTTACACTGTTACTTGCACATTTTATTACTTAGTGACTACACTGCACTCTTTTGCTGTCATACTTTTATATTTATTTACAGTTACAGGGAGAGGATTACTGACCTGCCTGGTGGCGCAACCGCACCAGCCTATCGCCATAGGCTCTGCGGTTCGCAGAACGGACACCTGCAGCTGTAATATAAATAAAGTAATATTGGAATACACATCTCCATAATATCAGCTAAGTTAATTTCTTACATACATAATTAGATGTAACTTACTCAGTAGTGGGGCGTTGGGCATTTGCCGGGCCTCCTGGATACAAAGATTCAGTTGGTCCTGCTTCCATCTCTTCAGGTCTGCATGGTGGTGATGGACCTGCTCACCAGTCCTTGGAATCCCTGTGGCACTGGTAAGATCATGAGCCAACCGGTCCCATGCCTCAGCCCTATATGCTCCCCACAGGACCTGGCCCTGCATGAGTTGGGCCTCATGATTGTGTACAAGGAGCCGAACTATATATTTGGACTCCTCAATGCCCCACCTCTGTGCTTGAAAGCAACTACTCTCACCTTCTCCAGACATTCTGGCTGCAAGTTAGTTCTACAATCGGTTATGCTGTGTATTCCAGCCTATGGGGCTTATATATGCCGTTTTTCCCGCACTTATCTGTGATTGGCCATTTTGGAATTGTATCAGCTTCACAAAACCTGCTTTGTCATGCTCCTCTTTCTATTCATTCCTATATATTTGCTATTACTGCATTTCTAAGTACAGCTGTCATGGCTTAGTGGTTCAGTACCTTGACTATGGTGCATGGTATCCTGGGTTCGAACCTGGCCACTGCTTTTTATATTTTATGACTGTCTACACAGGCTAGGAGGTGTGTCTGTGTAAAGGCAATTTTGTTACAGCTTGCTCAACGTTGCCCGTTGGTTAGCTTGTTGGCGCGGTGCGCAGCTCCGCGCAAATGGGTTACGCTGGTTTACACTTCATTTGGCTGTCAGCACGCATATTACACTCAGCTCAGCTAGGGGCACAGAGTTTCAGCGTGTTAAACCACTGCTCATGTACGGGCACTCATTTTGCACCTGTTGAACCACTGCTCACCTACAGGCACTCATTTTACACCTGTTAATCCACTGCTCACCTACGGCCAGATGCACTCAACTTGTTAAACTGTAGCTCAGCTATAGGCACATCTGGCATTTTTTATTATTTTGTTATCTCACATTTCTTCAAAATAAATGGCCCATTTCATTACATTTTACATAAAATATAAGTGTATATGTGTACATATATGTCAGGAACTTGTTTCATGCTTATTTCACTAAAAATAAAAATTGATGTTGTGGGGGCTCAAACCATGACTGCCTGCTCTTCAGCCAATGTCTCTACCGCTACACTATTGCTTTTTGGCTTGCTTTGCATAGTTAGTTCTTATATGCTTTTCCACTTACTGCTAACTGTAGCTAAGCTATGGGCATGCCCGCACAAACGAGCGCACTCATGGGCAAATATTTTTACAATTTAAAAAAATATATAACATGTTAATTTATATAATTTTATGTTCATAGTCTGTGGGGGCATGTGTTGTGTTGTGTTTATTCACATTTCCATGGACTCTGTCGTGGGGGTTTACTTTAGGCACTTTTACTCTTCTGGGGGCGTGTCCGTTTGCAGGGCTCGGCCTACGGACATTCCCCTGCAATGTCTTTTTTCCTCACACCTTTCCTATGAGTGCTAATTCACTGGTTCAGAGATTATGGATGATGAAGTCATGAGTTCAAATGCATTTCAGTATATTTCTGTTTTCTTGTTATCATTTGTTCTAACATACTTCTCAACCTCTGAGCATTAAAAATCATAGCACTGGCCTTTACAATTCATAGCAGAGAGTTGGAAAGAGGAGCACTTTCTATTTTTTCACAACAGAAAATGTTATATATTAGCCCTTATATAGTTAAGGGTAAGACGTGCTTGTATAGGTTTAGCTTATTTATTTAATAAGGAATGTACCCATAGCCAGATCTGCCATTCTGAGGAATATCAGTAGATCTATAAAGAGTGAGACTAAATTTGAGGGCCAAAATCATGCCACTATGGCTAAATCATAGCAGTTGAAAGGTATGGTTCTATTCCTCTGGAGTGAACCACTTCTGTCATCATTGTCTAAATTCTGTAAGGGATTTTAGCACTTTTTAAACAAATGTAAGTTTGGATTTGTCTAGCATCATTAATCTAAGAAGTTGTGTGATAGACTGTTAACCCACCTCCATCAAGTTCATTCCTTATTGGCTAATCTTGTGTTCTCCTCCCTGTATGCATCCCCTTTTCGTCTCTGTCATTTACTCCGATTTTCAACTTTTAACCTGATCAAAAATAGATAAATACAACACACACACACACACACACACACACACACACACACACACACACACACACACACACACACACACACACACACACATTCCCATAAAGGTCTTTTCTGTAGTCATACTTTGCACAACAATCATCAGACAGCAATGCCAGTGGTCATATATAGCCACAGAGAAAGGGCACTTCCTATCCTGTGGCAAAAATGAAGAATAATTCTTGGAATGTACTACAATCTTGCCATCAGTCACAGATATGCGCTAATCATTGTTGAATTCCAGAAGGTGAGTGTACAGTACAGTTAAGTAAATGCCTTTATTCTGTTTCAGTGGTTCAGTGTACTCATGAAATAATTTCTTCTTTGACAATATACTGGGTGGGGTGTTTGACTGCCAAGAAGATGGTATGGGGTTTTATAATAATATGTATCCACTCTGCAAATGTTCTATGTATATCTGATGTGTCTTTTTAATGACATATTGGTCTGGCAGTTTCAGTGGCTGTCCTTGCTAATGTACTTTTATGCTTGGATTCCATTTCATTGAAGCTTATATTGTTTTTCTTATTTTTACTCCATCACTGTTCTACCATTTCCAGATATTCATGTTTTATAACCCCCTTTTTAGGCTGACTTCAGTGGCTCCCCTTGCTAATGCACTGCTAGGTATAATATCAACATGAGAGGTACAGGTTCAAATCCACTGAAGCTTATCTTTTTTCTTCACCATCTCCATCCTGCCAATTATTATATTATCACCTTGTGTTGTGCTCTCTGCTTGCTGCTCTTTTTCATTTATATCCTAGGTGCTTTCAAATCCTTAATCTTGTAAAAAAATATGTTAGCACACTGCACACATTCACAAAAAATGGATTACATTCACAAAAAATGGATTACAAAAGAACAAAAACATTTTTTTGTGATCATATGTTGCACAACAGGCTGCAGAGAGCAATAGCGATGTCCATACATAAACAAAGATAAAAGGCATTTGTCATCAAATGGCAAAAATGAAGAAAGATCCATATCATGCAGTAATTACTTACTGGCAAATATGAAATAAGTTAAGCATAATGCATGTATATAACAGCTTCCTTGGCTCACTGTACTCAGGATGTATACATTGTCAGCACAGTGGAAGTGGGTTTTAATTCCTTTTTTTGTTGTATGGTGTTTTACAAAGTTCTTTTTTCAATATTCATCACTTCTAACATTACCGTGACACGTGTGTTTTCTGACAACTTCACTGTAAGTTCTTCTCTAGCTTCACATGCTAATTTATTAGTCCAGACAATATCAGTTAGGAAGGCAGGTGTTCACACCCATTGAAGTCTACCCTGTATCAGTCTGCAAACAAATCTATATCATGCACTAATCACTTACCATGTTAATATGAAATAAAGTAAACAATAATATGTGTATGTAACAGCTTTCCTAGCAATGTGTACTTATGCAGTCATCTGTACATTTTCAATACACTAGGGAAGGGGGTTAATGCCCTGATTGCTGTATGTTATTTTACAGTATTCAGCTTGCAGTATTTAACAGTGTTC